>NC_041384.1:652456766-652457497 GCF_002162155.2 Triticum dicoccoides | reverse complement strand
TGAAAAATCCCATCGAGTGGTGAGCAAGCCACTCACTCGGAGGGTTTGCTGCAGTCCAGTACTCGCCTACATTTTTAAAAATCCTACCGAGTGTTAAGCAAGCCTCTCACTCGGAAGCTTAGCTGCAGTCCAGTACTCGCCTAAGTTTGAAAAATCCTACCTAGTGGTGAGCAAGCCTCTCACTCGGAGGCTTAGCTGTAGTCCAGTACTCGCCTAAGTTTGAAAAATCCTACCGAGTGGTGAGCAAGCCGCACACTCGGGGGCTTAGCTGTAGTCCAGTACTCGCCTAAGTTTGAAAAATCCTACCAAGTGGTGAGAAAGCCTCTCACTTGGAGGCTTAGCTATAGTCCAGTACTCACCTAAGTTTGAAAAATACTACCGAGTGGTGAGAAAGCCTCATACACGGAGGCTTAGCTGCAGTTCAGTACTCTCCTAAGTTTGAAAAATCCTACCGAGTGGTGAGCAAGCCTCATACTCGGAGGCTTAGCTGCAGTCCAGTACTCTCCTAAGTTTGAAAAATCCTACCGAGTGGTGAGCAAGCCTCTCACTCGGAGGCTTAGCTGCAGTCCAGTACGCGCCTAAGTTTGAAAAATCCCATCGAGTGGTGAGCAAGCCTCCCACTCGGAGGCTTAGCTGCATTCCAGTACTCGCCTAAGTTTTTAAAAATCCTACCGAGTGGTAAGCAAGCCTCTCACTCGGAGGCTTAGCTATAGTCCAGTACTCACCTAAGT
>NC_041384.1:652441870-652456705 GCF_002162155.2 Triticum dicoccoides | reverse complement strand
GTGGTGAGCAAGCCTCTCACTCGGGGCTTCGCTGCAGTCTAGTACTCGCCTAAGTTTGAAAGATCCTACCGAGTGGTGAGCAAGCCTCTCACTCGGAGGCTTAGCTGCAGTCCAGTACTCGCCTAAGTTTGAAAATTCCTACCAAGTGGTGAGCAAACCTCACACTCAGGGGCTTAGCGGCAGTCCAGTACTCGCCTAAGTTTAAAAAATCCTACCGAGTGATGAGCAAACCTCACACTCGGGGGCTTAGCTACAGTCCGGTACTTGCCTAAGTTTAAAAAACACCCCTATCCGCAAGGACGACGAGGTGCAGGTCGACTGCAATCCTCTCCTCAGAGCTGCGCCACAAGTACAACGTGCGCTCCATCCCTATCCGCAAGGACGACGAGGTGCAGGTCGACTGCAATCCTATCCTCGAAGCTGCGCCACAAGTACAACGTGCGCTCCATCCCTATCCGCAAGAACGACGAGGTGCAGGTCGACTGCAACCTTTTCTTCGGAGCTGCGTCATAGATACAAAGATTATTGCGAGTGAAGAACAAGTTCCACTCGAAGGCAAACACAAGCATATTCTGAGATAAACCAAGTTCAGATAAATCCCAAAGTTCCGAACCACGGATCCAAAGTACTCGAGCATCAAGCCCGAAGAAGTTTAACGATTACACAATCACTCGGCATTCCGAGGCAAATAAAGGTGAAGCATAATGTTTTTGGTCACTCGTCAGGAGGAGGGCTGGCTGGATCGCAGAAACTATCAAGGTCTATGATGTCTGCGATGCGAGTGGCGGCATCAAGGAAAGTGTCCATGAAGGACTGGAAAGTGTGCCTTTTTGTGTTAGCAACCTTGAGCTCCGCCAGCTTGTCCTCTTTGACATCCTTGCAGTGCACTCGGACCAGGGACAGGGCAACGTCAGCGCCGTAGCGAGCAGATGACTTCTTCCATTCTTGCACTTGCTCAGGTATTTGATTCAGTCGAGCCATCAGAGACTCAAGGTCTTGAGACAGTTCTGCTTGAGGCCAGAGTTCAGCATCAACCTGAGTCATCGCCGCCTTTAGGTGGGCAAGATAAGCAACTCCACTGTCCATGCGAGATTCCAACCACATCACATTCATTGCGACGTCATCTTTTACTAGGCAATTTATGGGGCCGAGACCCATCTCGACCCGCCCAGTTTTTGCTTCAAAGTCCTGGCAAAGCTCTACACAATCGGATGAATGGTGAGTCGACAATATAATAAGACCTGTCAATCGAACATAACAAGTCAGTCGAACATCAGTACCTTCAAGTTTTAAGACCAATCGAGCAGCAATCTGGCTCAGATAAGACTCCAACTCGCCCTTCTTGGCTTTGAGTCTCCCAATCTCGTCAGACGGCTTGTCCTTGTCCTTCTTCAGTCGCTCGACCTCCCGATTGGCGATAGATACAGCAGTCTTCAATTTGGAGTTCTCTTCTTCTAACTTGCCGACTGAAGCAAGCTTCTTGTCAGCAAGTGTTGTTTTCTCTCACGCCTCCTTCTGCACGGCAGCAAGATCCAGATCCTTGTTCTCCAGAGCCTGCTTCATTTTCTCTAAAGAAATAACATTCTTCAGATGAGCTTGGAGTTGATGGTTTTTACTACATACATCTACACGAGTGAAATCACTCGGTTCAAAAAAAATGGAAAGGAAAAGTGCCAGTCATAAGATGGACAATTGTCGATTGGTTACCTCCCATGGCAGCTACTTCGTCACGAGCAGTCTTGAGATTCTTATTGGCCAATTCCAGATCAAGGTTGAGGCTGATTTGCTGCTTGTTCAATGAAGAAAGTTGAGCCCCAAGATTACAAGATTTCTACAATCAATATATAAGACCTATCAGTCGACAGAAACAAAAAAATATCACAGTGAAAGTTACTCTAAGACTACCGCTAAATCAAACATTCAACAGCAGTCTTGGGGACTATACACTCGGCATGGTCTGCCCAGCTTGAGTCAAAAAAGAGAGCAAAGAAAGTTGTTCTCAGACCATAGTTGACTGCCCGCAGTCCACCACGGTCTCGGGGACTACACCCAGATTGTCACTCGACATGACCCGTCCAGACCGAGTGAGAAAATTCAGATTTTCAGACCACAGTCGACTGCCCGTAGTCAACTATGGTCTCGGGGACTACGCCTAGTGGGTGCACTCAGCGTGCCCCCACTAGTTCAAAAATCCAAGTCGACTGAAGTGGAAGACCTATACGACTTTAGGGCAGACAAACCCCAGTGGGTGGATGAGAAGTAAGATCAGTCGGAAAACCAACTAACCTGGACATTGGTCAGCAGAGCAGCGCCGGCGTTGAAAGCCACCTGACTGGCCTCGTTCACCACTTTCATCTGTCCCATCACAAGATTCAACTGAAGAAGAGCTTCCTTGGCGGCACTCGGTGGGTCGTCTGGAGTTTGGTACACAATGAAAATAGATGATGGCAGAACAGTCGAAGCACCCGCTGGGTCTGATGCATGGAGTTGTACTGGAGCAGCAGGGGTCTGAGCAGCTGACCCTGATGGACAGTCAGTCGACAGCGAGATAGCGAAAGTGATGTTGGTGCGAGCCGGATCTACGGGTCGCTCCACCGCCGTCCCAGGCATCAGTGTCGACTGATGAGCCTGAACCTCAGGTGCTTTCCTGCTCAGTCTGTGGTCCCTCCTCCTCCTTTCCCTCAGAGGCACTTCTTCTTCATCATCATCCAGAAGCACAACAACATCTCATGGAGCTGCAGCAAACAAGAAAAGTCAGAGAGACGACTGACGAACAGTCCAGTCGACCGACTAAATTCGAGTCGGTAGACTTACTGGCTTTGGAGGTAGCTGTGTCGTCGGTTTCCTCGTCATCTAGGACCTTGTCAATATCGATATCAATCGCGGCGGAGGCCGGGCTGGAAAAGTTCATCATCCACTCGGTCAGGAAAGGAGAATCAGTCGAAGCAAAGAAACATGGGAAGAACATTTACCCAGAAGCAATAGGAGCATCCATCTTGATCTTAGACAAGGTCTTCCGGGCCTTCGAGGGATTGATCTTGGGTTGCTTGATGACTTTCTCAGCCAGCTCTGGAGTCGGAGACCGAGCGCACTTTTGAGATGGAACGCTCGAGGCCACAGTCTTACCGCGCCTGCCCACGGGATCGTGGTGTTGCTTGGATCGACGTTCCAAACGAGGCGGTGAGTCGACTACTTCCTCGTCGTCTGACTCGTCGCTCTCATCTTCATCATCGTCGTCTGGTGACTCCCATTCACCGCTCTCCTCCGCGCTGTCCTCGCCCTCATGGTCCTGCTCCAGAGCTTGTTCACCATTGGGCATTGAGTACATCTCTGTGTAAATCTACAAGACAAGAAGTCGAGTGGAAATCAGTCAGATTAACAAATAGTCGAAAAACACATTCAAATGTAATCGGTCATATCGGCTAAACCTTGTCTAGCTGGTTGCTGTTGCTGAAAGGGTCGACTCTCCTGGCGCTCCTGGGGTTGTCCTTGTTCCCGGTGATGCTCGTCAGCCATTGAGCCACTGTTTCGGCGGGCACCTCCTCTGGATGAACCCGAGCGGTGTCGCCAGCGCCGGAGTACATCCACATGGAATGGTCACGGGCCTGGAGTGGTTGGATGCGCCGACTAAGGAACACCTCCAACAAATCCATGTCGGTGACGCCTTGGTTGATCAGCTGGACCACCCTCTCGACCAGCATGCTAGTCTCCTCCTTCTCCACGGCGGTCACTTTCAACGACGAAGGAATCTGACCACGGTCGAAAGAAAAAGGAGGAAGTCCTGTCGACTGGCCTCGAGTCGTGATATCCTTGCAGTAGAACTAGGTCGACTGCCAGCCTCTGACCGACTCAGGAAGGGTCATCAGAGGAAAGGAACTCCTTTTCCACTTCTGGAAACCCAAACCCCCACACATCTGGATAACGCGGGTTTTCTCGTCCTTCGAGTTTGCTTTCTTCACTGTTTGGGATCGGATGGTGAAAATGTGCTTGAAAAGACCCCAGTGCGGTCGACAGCCCAAGAAATTCTCGCACATGGACACAAACGCAGCAAGATACGTGATGGTGTTGGGAGTGAAATGATGGAGTTGGGCCCCGAAGAAATTCAAGAAACCCCGGAAAAAGGATGCGCAGGAAGGGAGAAACCACGGTCGACATGAGTAGCAAGCAAAACGCACTCACCCGGCCGCGGCTGCGGCTCCGTCTCCCCCTCCGGCAACCGGGCAGCCTTGTGGACGATCAGCCCTGACTCGGCCTTCTCATCCAAATCCTCTTGACGAATCGAAGATCGGATCCAATCACCCTGGATCTAACCTGGCGGCAGCCCCGAGCGCGATGAAGATCCCCGATTCGTCTTCTTGCCCTTCGCCGCCCCGTCGCCTTCCTCGCGTGTTCCAGCGCCGCCGTCTCTTCCTTTCCCATGGTGGCGGAGCGGCGGCGTCGAGAGTGGAGAAGCTGGATGCGGTGGTGGAGCAAGAGGAAGAAGAAGGAGAATGGGCGCGCACAATGCAGGCGCCTCGGCCTCGCCGTTTTAAAGGCCCACTTCCGAGTGGCTGGCGCGCGGGCTCAGGTGATCCTCTCAAATCCCTCAACAGTCGCACGCGAGATAAGTGGCGAAAAAGGTGGCGCCGAAATCGAAACGTTCATGTTTATCCACTCCGCTTACCACGGCGCGCTCCGTCCCGCGCGCTTCCCCTGAAATTTCGAATCCCACGAAATCCGGAATCTGCCACAACTAGTTACGCCAAAGATTTCCCATCAAAGACAACACTCGATAGGTGATGTTATAAAACCAATCGGCAATTTCTGAATCATTCAAGACGACTGAAATGAAGCCAAAATTCCAACACCGACCTCTGTTCAGAAGTGAATAGTTGGAAAACACAAGAGTCAAGGCAAGATCAACTTCAACCTTCTTTTCACTCAGATCTCAATCCATTCGGGGGCTAATGATGAGGACATAGACCTGGGATAGGGTAATAGGCCTGACCTATATGTCCTATCCAAGGTCACTGTCTTAGAAGCAAAGAAGCTCAAGAGACGATGGGGAGGGCCCAACAAAGGTGTCGAGTGCAATCCACTCGACCTACCAGTCACTTGGAGACTCCTCCTTCTTTAGGTCACTCGACCACGCGATCATTCGACCATACAAGAATCCATTCGACCTGTTTGAAGACCAAGAGTCGTCGAGAACAGCAACGGGCAAGCGTCCACTCTGTAAGCTTTAAGGTCATTAATGCATTTAAGGCTACCGTTACCAGTAATGTCATCTCTTTATGTACCTTAAACTCCTTGTAACGTGGGCTAGCTGGGGTCCTGGCGCACTCTATATAAGCCACCCCCCTCCACTGAGACAAGGGTTCACACCCCCTGTAAACACACACATACATAATCCAGTCGACCGCCTCCGGGCACCGAGACGTAGGGTTGTTACTTCCTCCGTGAAGGGGCTGAACTCGTAAAACTCGTGTGTACAACTTCACCATAGCTAAGATCTTGCCTCCTCATACCTACCCCCCATTCTACTGTCAGTCTTAGATCCACGACAGGGCCAGCTCCGACGTCCGTGATGTGCCGACGCAGGAGCTGCGATGACGCTCCAGATCCGAAGCTGTCGCTGGTCTCCACCTTGGATCGCTCCAGCGCAATGCGGAGGGCCATTGCCTCCTCGTAGTCGAGCTCGGAGCCGGAGTCACTGTCAGAGGTGCTCATCATTGTGGATGGGATCAGAATCGAAGAGGGAGAGGAGTGGACGGAGTGAGAGAGGGAGGGAGAGAGTGAGCTAGGGTTTGAAGCAAGGCGTCCGGATTGGGGTTTTTTGTGGAGTCGATGGTGGGTCGGGCCTGTCAACCGGACACGTCCGGGCTGCTTCATATCTATCATATATTTAGGTTGGATATGAGGGGTGCCGGTAAGCTCGGTTGTTTGTCCGTAATTTGTGAAGTCCGGTTGGGTCAAATCTTTTAGACCAGTAAGTGATCGAATAGCCTGTCTAGACGTTTGAGACGGGTGCGAAAGGCCCGGCCGTAGATGCTCTTATCCGGGGATTCTTTTTCCGGTATGCCACACCATGCATGCAAACTGTTCCATCATCGTCCCGTGTGCTTTCCTGCAAAACCTTGGGCACTATGCAGACATGCTGTCGTCGTGCGCGAGGTGAGACAGGACGCGCCACTAACGTCGTCTCGTCGAGGGCCTTTTTGACTCTCTTGACACACGGCGAGTGACACCAGTGCGCGGTCGATGGTGCCGTGTGACCGACGACCCTGTTTGTCAAACGCGTAGAAACGCGTGCAATTCATTTCGGCCATGCTGCTGCTCGACGACCCTGTTTGTCAAACGCGTAGAAACGCGTGCAATTCATTTCGGCCATGCTGCTGCTCTACGTGCGCGCGGCATGCTGCTGATGGCACTCTGTTGAGCCCGCCGTTGCGTGCGACGCGAGGCCGGCCACGCCCACGCATGGTCGACCTCGACCTCTTTCGGGCGGGAACCCGAGAGCGGCGTCGGCGTCGCGGTGACGGCAGCCCCCTACCATTTGGCCCGGATGACAGAGAGGCAATAATATCCGGGACATCTTTGTGTGTCGTCAGGCTTCAGCTGGCTGAGTGTTTGCGGGGAGCTATAGCACGGATAAGGCTTCGCGTCGTCACCGTCACCCGATCGAGGCCGACGGCGACGGACGAGCCGGTTAGATCGACGCCGTCGGAAACATGTCGTCCCGCACGCACGCACGCGTTGGGTTTTCTCTCCGCTCCTGCCCCGTGGCCCAGATCCTGCGAGCACAGTCGGTGGTGGTAATATGGCAAAGTCGCCTCTCGTTACAGATCGCAGCTTTCTAGAAGAAGATGAATGTAGACGGAGCAGTGGCGAAGACGCCGAGGAAAGGGGCTGTTGGAGTTCACAAAATTTTAAAAACAAATGCATCAATTTTAAAATAAAGGTTCATAAATTTAAAAAAGTTCATCAATTTTGAAAAATTTCATGAATTTGAAAGAAGTTTATCGATTATGAAAAAGTTCACAAATTTGGAAGAAGTCCGTCCATTTAGGAAATATATTCACGAATTTGAAAAAAATGTTCATGGGTTTTGGGAAACTTTCATCTGTTTGCAAATTTAAAAAAAGAAAGAAAAAAAGGCAGAGAAAAAAGAAAAAGAAGAATCTACTACCCCTATAAAAGGAAGAGAGGGCGGAGAACCAAATCATCCTATCCATCCAAACCTGCAATCTGATGGTCTACATCGCTTCAAAATACCAAACACGTTTTATGCTTTAATTACCCATCATGTCATTATATTTAATTAATTACCCACCATGTCATTACCTTAATCCTCTCCTCTTTCATCACGCAGGAACAAAATCAAAACCGCTGCCCATGCCTCACCGCCAGCCACACCCCATGCCTCGCCCCACCTCTTTTCCTACAACCTCGCCGCCAACTACCGCCTCCACCTGTGCCTCGATCTCCATGCGCCGCCGTCCGCCGGACCGCCTCGACCTGTGCCTCTCCGCGGGCCGCCGGACCACCGGGCCCACGCGCCGCGGCCTGCCTCGACCTGTGCCTCTCCACGCGCCGCCGTATCGCCGCGTCCATGCTCCAGCCGCCCGGCCGCGTCGTCCACGCACCACTCCTCGCGGCTGCCATATGCCCGACGAGAGACCGCCGGCGCACGCTCCTCCCAACCGCCACAGTCCACCTCCTCCGCGACATCCACCCTCGCCCATCCCGAAACCCTAGCTGCCGCCGGCGGCTCATTCTCCTCCGTCGCCTTCTCCGCGGCTACATCCCACCCCGCATGCGCGGGTGCGAGCCACCGCGCGGTCGCCGCCATGGTCGCAGCCCCGACCAAGGTCGGCGACACCATGCCGTCGGTCGAGTTCACCATCGCCGTCTTCAACAAGGAGAAGATCTCCCTCGTCGGCCACGAGTACGTCCGCATCCTCCCATTCCTCCCCCTCCCCCGGAGTTCGCCTTTTTTTGGATGTCGCGCTCAAGTGAAATGTCAGACGACGTGTGCATTTTAACCATTTCCTCTACGGGCATCTTGTTCGTAGATATGAAGTCGTGGCCCGTGGCGGCGTCGGCATGCAGAGATCCTCAAAATTCTAAAGATGCAATTCGTTTTCTGTTATCTCTCCCCACCTTCTGAATTTTCTTTATAACCCGTGGACACAGTTTAGTCCTCTGTTTTTTTGAGTTTCTGTCGAGTTTCATTGGATATAAATCTGTTTGAAAACTTACTGTACTATCTTGGCTGTTGGACTTTAGTTTCCAGTCCATTGGTTCATCCCCAATTCGTCGATCCCTGCTAAAACTGAAGGTGAACTATTCGTTTTTTCATTCTATAGAAACAGAGTAGCATATGTTGTTAGTACTTATCCTATTCAGTCTGGTGGCCATGCCGTGCTCTAACAGAGTTTTCTGATGGTGTTTTTGTAGGTTCCGGAGCAGGACCAAGAGGGACTCTTTGGTTTCGGCCCAGAACCTGAGAGACTCTTTGATTGAAGCCAAGTCTAACATTGCCGTTAAGCTTAGCTATTCAAATGTATCCCACTCGAGCCACTCCGCCAATCGTCGTTAAGGTTAGCTATTCTCAGGTTTTTTCTGGATGCTTGAATAGTGGGACGTAACTAAGTGCTACAACTACCTGAACTATCTTGATTATAGATATATTTGCATTATTCAATGACTGAAGTATATCCTGATTGATAGGTAGTTCTAATGTTCATACCCAGAATTTATTGAGCTCATTTTAATCTTTCATTTGCATGTCAATTTAAGTAGGAAGATGACTGTGACCATATAATGGAGAGAGCTTGTGAAATTTCAACTAAATATTAAGCCTGATATCAAATAGTTGGAAATGCTTCTCGAATCTTCGTCCAGGCTGATGGCACACTGAACAAGTTATGCCATGTATGACGTCCCATCTTCTTTGATTTTATTTACTTCTTGTGATTGGCCTAATCGTACCTGCGGGACATTCAATTTTGATTTTTCTTTGTGGGGATTCAGTATTTTTATTTAGTTGTGAGGTTAATTTTATTATTGCGCGGACCTCATATTCTTGCGTGCTTGATTCAGTTCTTGACTTGTATCTATTCATTCTTGTGTATTGCTTCTCCCAGAAGGCGCATTTGAAGGAAGAGAAGGTGGCTATTAATAACTTCAAAAGATGAGTTGAGTGACTTTTTTGCTTACATCAGGCATGCTTGATTTCTATGGAGATACTCCCTCTGTTCCTTAATGTAAGTCTTTTTAGATATTCCAATATAGACTAATATGGAGCAAAATGAGTATCTACACTCTAAAATATGTCTATATTCATCCGTGTGTAGTCCACATTGAAATCTCTAAAAGGACTTATATTTAGGAACGGAGGAAGTACATGGTTAATGCTCTACCGAAGTATGTGCATGCAAGGCACAGTTTTAGATTGGTTTGCATTTTATGGGCAAAGTTGTGGGTTTTCGTAGCATGGCAACCTTCAGATGTTGATGCAAAAGACAAGCGATGCGTTACTCGGTGCAGTTTTCATATGGTCTATTTAATTAGCTTTTGTCTGATGTCGTCATGGTACAAGGCATAATTTTGCCAAATGTATTGCTTGATATACTGGTAGGAAACATAAACACACCTACATGAACTGTTTCAAGCTTTGCTTTGCTTTGCTATGTTCTTAACTTCCAATCTATGTTATTAACTTCCAATATCATATTACATGAAATATTCATTGCATCCCATTTTGCACCCTGGTCCACTCACCAAAAAAGGGGCAACCCACAGTGTTTTTGTAAAGAACGCAATGAAGCAAAGTAGAATCTTGTATTAACTTGTATCAATCTTCTTTTTGCAGTACTTTTGCATGCAGTAATCTTGTTTGTGCCTTTGGAAGCGAGGAGATCCAGACTAAAACAAATGCAGCAAGGAAGATATTTACTATAGACAAACATGTGCACTGCAGTTCTGTTGAGAGAGATTAAGTCAGGTGCACATTTGTTTCGGGTAATCTTTTCTTTTGTTGACATGAATTTTGTTTACTATAAACAGATTTGTCCGTAGGATTTGAGGCTGCAACTAGCAGATCTGAAAAGCAATTTTTTTCTTGCTTCACTAGGAATCTTATGGGAAGTAGTGAAACTATGATTTGGCCCTGGAGGCGTCACCTAACAATTGTGCTTGCCAGGTTAGTTTCTGTTGTCAGGAAGATGACCTTAATGCATTGGTAAGATTTGAGGTTGCTCTCGTCCATAGGTACAGAAAAGGGTACCAATATTTACATATTCTAGGCTTGCTGACGAATGTCGCACTTTCTTAATCTTCCATATCACCAATATTTGAAATGTTTATTTGATGTGGATGCACCATAGAGTAGTGTTCTTCATTTGATGTTGCTTTTAATTTTCAATGTTCAGTGCAATACAACAGTATGGCTCTTGCTGAGAATTTCAATCTGAAGCTAACTGGTATTGATGTTGTGCAACATCGAACGTTCAAATCTTTAGAATCAGTGGACAAAGTAGTTTCTTGTACATACTAGATCGGACAATCCTTTTCTGTTGGAAGTATTTGTTGGATCTTAGATCAAGAGGACGGTATTTTTTTTAAAAGGAGGGCAGCCCCCGGCCTCTGCATCAAAACGAAGAGGACGGTATTGAACTGGTCTTTCATCTAATTTTCTTTTTAAGGAACCAATTTTTTTTAGCAAAGTTAGTACAATGGGAGAGAAACCAGCTAATTCGTTTTCTTGTTGCTGATAAAGAATGTTTTAGGACAATGTTTGTAGCTAGACTTTGTGCATAGATTTGTACTGTGGATGTGTAGAAGGAACCACATTGTTGGTACCTGAAGGCACACTCAATAAGATTATCTACCCTTTTATTATTTGGTTTGCGCCAAACTATCATACATTCCATTGCTTGGTTGGTCATGTAGGTGACAAGTGATGATCTACTTACTATAAGTCTACAAGTGGATATATTTTCTTTTCAACTCTTGTCACCTTGGTATTATTTTTTTGTTCTTCAAGACTTGACATGGATGATATCTAGGGGCAAATGGAAGTTATGTTATCCATATAGACAAAATGAGATCTATCTTGAAATGCAGAAGGTTTGTGCATTATAGTTTTATTGGGTGATCGTGAGAACCAGCGCCGAGGAGATGTTGCGGGTCATCGAGGAGTACATCACGCCATATGTTCATGCTCGCTCGTCATCGTGGCAGTCGCCTGCTATCCTCGCTAGCTACCGCTGCTGCTGAGGGGTACCACCGACGCTCATGTGATGGATCGCTTGCATGTCACCGGTGGGGAAAATTAGGGAAACTTAATAAAGTATAGTTTGATTATTTTAAATGTTAAGTTTACCTCACATACTCTGTGTATTTATATAGTACGCTTACAATATTTTCATATTATGTACTCCCTCTGTAAGCAAATAATATGTGAGGTGAATTTTCACTTGAAGATGAATGCATAGTATCAAAAAAACGTCTTACATTATAACACGAAGGAAATAGAAACGAAGGTAGTAGAAAAGAAGCGAGAAGATGTGACAAGGATAAGATGTGCGATATGTTGTGGAGCAACATGGTGATAGAGGAGAGGACGATGGAAGTAATAATAGTTAAGACATGATTTACATATCCAAAAATTAAATTTAACAAGACGTGCATTGCACGTGCACGATTACTAGTGAAGAAAGGAAGAAGAAACATGTATGTGTAGATAAGCCAGGTGAGGTTATCGGGGTGGTGGTTGCGTCCAGCACTGATCTCACGCGGCGCGGGTTGGATTCCACAGCTCGCGCGCATGTTTTTTTAGGTTTTTGAAACAAAGAAAAAAGAACATGAAAATGTGCCGGCCGGACATGAGGAGCGGTGTGTGTCGTTTTGTACTGTATTGTGTTAAAAAAAAGGAAACACTATCGATCAACCGGCGGATATTTGTGAGGGCATCGACCTTCTCCGTAGCCGTCTGATTTTATTTGGATTGAAAGATTCAGAAGCAATCTCTATCCTATTACAGTTACTGCAACTTGCCCCTTGTTTCCGTTAGCTTGACTGAAACAAATGGTGTTGCAGACCAAGCACTCGCGACCAACAACCAAAGTCGCGAGCTAAGCCGAGCACCCCTGCTTATAGGTCCTCGTCGCCGAGCGCCGCCGCCTGTAGGTCGTCGTCGCCGAGCGTCGCAGCTTGTAGGCGCCGCCGCCTGTAGGTCATCGTCACCGAGCACCGCCGCCTGTAGGTTGTCATCACCGAGCGTCGTCACGTGTAGGTCGTCGTCGTGAGCGCATCCATGCCGGATCTCCACCCCCAAACGCCTAGCAGCGACCGAATCGATGGATCCAGCATGATCCGCCACGCCGGCGTGGAGCGCCATCAACCTCATCGCCGTCCTGGCACCACTAGCGCTAGCAGTAGCCGCATCACCACGCCGTACATCTACTCCAAATTTCTGCAACAACAACGTTGTTGCAGAACTGTGTTAGTGCGCGATGCGCCTGGAGACGTCGTTGCATTTTTTGCAACAAGTGTCTTGTTACCAAAAATTAGACGCGGCGGGAGATGTGTTTGCAAATTTTGCAACAAGGGTCTTGTTGCAAAAAAAAAGAGAAGAAAAGGTTTTGCAACAAGGGACTTGTTGCAAGAAATTAAAAAACATAAGGTTTTGCAACAAGGGACTTGTTGCAAGAAATTAAAAAACATAAGGTTTTGCAACCAAGTTCTTGTTGCAGGAAATTAGAGAAGAGGTTTCGCAATAAGAGTATCATTGCAGAAAATTGGAGAAGAGGAACTGAAGGCTCACGTCACATAATCAAACGACTCGCGAGGCTCACGTCATGTTGAAAATATACCGTAGAACGATTTGTATCTTTATTTTTATATATAAATGAAAATATACCGTAGAACGATTGTTCTACGGTTTTAGGCTTCAAAATTTTCTTTTAAAAGATTCGCCTGCCGACGTGTAGCATGCCCCAAAAAAGAAAGCAAAGGTCATTTAAGGCGCCAAACAGGGCTTGGTCTGTTGGAGCTGTCTGTCGTGATGAACTTGAAAGATTCCAGGGGGGACCTCGCGTCAAGCAGCCGTCGAATGAGCCGGCGCAGCGGTCACCACAGGCTCTAAGCGCTCGTTTTTCTTTTTTCACATTTTAGCTTTTTTTTGCTTGATTCTTTTACTTTTGCTTATATTTTGAAATATTAGAAATATATCTATTATAAAAATCACTTAACATAAATAATTGAAAAAACATTAGTGGCCCATTTTAAAAATCTTAAACGTGTATAGAAAAATATTTCTTATGTATACAAAAATCGTACAATGTATCTGAAAAAGTAGACAACAAAAGCACACACATATATCATGTATTTTAAAAAAATTAAACGTCTATAAAAATGTTCCTAATATATACAAAAAATACACAACGTCTGTGGAAGAAAGTATACAACAAAAAATATATATGAAAAATATTAATCATATATCTAAAAAAATTAAACTGTATTAAAAAATGTTCATAATGTACACAAAAAATGTACAATATGTGTGGAAAAAAGGAGACAACAAAATATATATATGAAAAATGTTAATCATATATCTAAAAATATAAAACTTGTACTAAAAATGTTCATAATGTACACAAAAAATGTAGAATATGTGTGGAATAAAGTTGACATCAAAACATATATATGAAAAATAATGTTTATCATGTATTTTCAAGATGTTAAACGTGTATAAACATATATATATATAATGTTTACGAAAAAAGTAGAAACTAAAACATACATATGAAAAAAAATATCATGTATTAAAAAAATGATAAACATGTATGAAAAATGTTCCTGATGTATACAAAAAATGTGCAACTATTTATGCAAAATATTAGACACAAAATATGTTTAGAAAATGTTAAACCTGTATATACAAAATGTTCTTGATTTGTAAAAAATTGTGTAATGGAACAGAATCACCTTGGAGCTAAACCAAATAATCTAACTTCCAGAACTAGCGATGTTGAAGGGAAATACCCTTTGGTTTCTGGGTCTACATACACTCCATATAGAAAATAATAATAATAATAGTTAAAAAACTCAAAAAAGTTTGGATTTTTTTATAAAAAACTTGACTTTCTTTTGCACTAGTATATAAATTTTCACGAAAAGAAATCCACGGTTGACTTTAGGGCAAAAAAACAAAATTTATTTGTTATTATAGGTCACTATTCACACTGTTTTGATTGAAAATTTTCTCTTTTTTAAATGAAGTCAACGAGATTTTTTCTTTTTATGGAATATTTTATAGTACAATGGAAGGTCAAGTTTATTTCAAAAATATTATCAGAATTTGTTGACATTTTATTTAATTACTATTGCTTTCATATAGGGTGTATATACATCCATAGACCAAAAGTTTCCCTCCCGCCTTCGACCCTGAAATCAGCCACTGAGTCAAAGAACTCCAGTCCTCCATCCTTGTGAAGCACGAAACACCTCATTTGCAAGCTGCTTGAGAAGTTTTGCTCCCGATGTCAACATTGTTGCCTCTGGGTCCTTTATCTGCAGAATGGACCAATCGTCCCCACCTCCAGCGAGGTTGCCATCCAATCTAAGTGGCGTCAAAATCGAAAAGCCCACCACCCGCACCTTGGAAACAGCGTCCTTGCCTACGCTAGTGACACCACAGCCGGCCATGTCACCCCACTATCAGCCTCAAAGCTTCATGCACACTTCGCCTCTTCATCTTTTCTTCAAAGTCTAAATCGATCGATTTTCTTCGCGTTTTCAAAGAACGGCCAAAATGGCAAATACATTGTTTTTTAGTTATAAATGACT
>NC_041384.1:652362252-652441225 GCF_002162155.2 Triticum dicoccoides | reverse complement strand
ACCCTATTTTAAAATCATTTACCATTTACATTTTTATTCTTTGTTTTCATGAATGCAATAATATTTTGTATGAGATACAGAGATAATTCTTTTGGAACATGTGTTTTTTAAACATGTTCAAGTTTACTTAAGATATATGAATATTTATCCTAAGATACATCATCTATTTTCAAACACAGGGACATTTCTTTTGAAGTATAAGAACATATTTTGATACACGTGAAATTTCTTTTTGCAAGACAATAATTTTCCTTTCACGTGATATTTCCTTTAAATACATGAACGTTTATTTTGAAATACGCGGATATTCATTTTGATATGCCTGAACATTTCTTTTGTATCACTTGTCTACACTCATTATTTCACTGATTTTATTCAAAAGATATAGTGAAATAAATGCATTGTCTTGTTTTAAGGGGCACCGTTTAAAGTTGTTTTCATAGCGAAGTTTAACTGTACAAAAAATGGCAATATCAAAAGTTGCCAAAAATTGACAACTTCTTGTGAGATTGGCAAGTAAACATGGTAGCCAACCAAGCACTAGCCAATATTTGGCATTTGCCAAATGTTGGTATTGCCAACTTTTGATATCAACCAATTTTTGGTATCAAACCAATTATGTTCCTTCTAGATACTCCCTTCCCCTCTTTACAAGCAAACAAAGTGGTAGCTGCCGCGTCGGTATCTCAGACTTTTTCTATTGGCATTTGCACAACAGCTCAATTAGCTATTGCAATATACTCCAGCTCGCAGTTTTGTTGGTCGATCTCGTCTCCTTCCTCAACGTGGCGAACGCCACAAGCACAGGACCCCGGACAAGACAAACGTGCCGGCCGCCTTTCACCTGCAACTGCAAGATAAATCACTGACGAGATGAGCAGCCAGCAAGCACAATAATCTATCAACCTCATCTGATCTGATGGCCGACCCCAAGCCGCGGAACCTTGGCGGCTCGCTGCCCGTGCCCAACGTGCAGGACCTCGCCGGCCGCCCCGACGAGCTCACGCTCACGCCCACCCTCCTCCGTCGCTACGTGCGGCCTCAGCCCAACACGGCCGACCTGCGCCCCGACGCCCCTGCCGGCGAAGAACAGGAGCACGTCCCCATCATCGACCTCGGCCGGCTCCTCGGTCCGGACGACCTCGCCGGCGGGCGGGACGAGGAGGCCGCCAGGCTGCGCTCGGCCTGCGAGGACTGGGGGTTCTTCCAGGTGGTGAATCACGGGATACCCGAGGAGACCCTGGAGGAGATGAAGAGGAACGTCATGGGATTCTTCGCGCTCCCGCTGGCGGAGAAGGCGGCCTTTGCGCAGCGGCCCGGAGAGATCGAGGGGTACGGCCAGGCGTTCGTCGTCTCGGAGGAGCAGACGCTCGACTGGGCGGACATGTTCTTCCTCCTCACGCAGCCGCCCAGCTACCGCGATCTCCGCCTCTGGCCGTCCAACCCTTCCACATTCAAGTAAGTAAAACCCATGGACAATCAGCTGACATAAGAAAATCATATCATCGTCAAGCTTCCGCAGGTAGCCACCGTTGTAAGATGTTGATTTGTTTGCTGTGGCAGGAATTGCTTGGAGAACTACTCTGCAGAGGTGCAAAGGGTTGCAGGCGAGCTGCTGGGAGCCATGGCGGAGAACCTGGGCGTGAGAGACCACTCGGACATGACGAGGCTCGCGGCGTCGCAGTCAGTGAGGATGAACTACTACCCGCCTTGCCCGGAGGCGCATGTGGACAGCGTGCTGGGCCTGTCGCCGCACTCGGACGCCGTCGGGCTGACGCTGCTGCTGCAGGTCAGCAAGGTCCCCGGGCTGCAGATCAGGCGGAAAGGCGGCTGGGTCCCGGTCACACCGCTCCCCGGCGCCCTCGTCGTCAACGTCGGCGACGTGATTGAGGTGTTCACCAACGGGAAGTACAGGAGCGTGGAGCACAGGGCGGTGGTTAACGCACGCCACGAGCGGATGTCCATCGCGACGTTCCACAGCGGGAAGTTCGGCACCATGTACGGGCCGCTGGAGGAGGCCGTCGGAGACGAGGAGCCGCGGTACAGGAGTATCAGCGTCGAGGAGTATGTGAAGCTCGTGGTCTCCAGCAAGCTCGACGGCAAGAACATCATGGACGCCATGAAGATCGATTGATGCTTTGATAGCAATACATGTGGCCATCGTCGTGGTGTCCACTAAAGTCTCTCTTATGTCTCTGTTAATGTCTTAATGATGGTTGATTTGAGGCCCGATTTACAGTATAGCCTTGTTCAATGCGGTATTGTGGTTTTATCTACAGCCACAAAAGAGTATTCCGGAACAACTTCCCGTAGATAAAATGAGGGACGCCGTTATGTAAAGGAAAGGTAAGGGCAGCAAATTTACTCCCGCATCCATCCGCAGATGGGGATTAGTTTATGGACACAGATACAAAAGACCGCCATTCAACGTTGGCCGCATATATTTTAACAATTTTATGAATTAACATGATGAAATTTGTGCAAACACGGCGGATTTCATATAAACCGGATGTCATTCATGCAAACCGGTGTCCAAGCCCTCGTTGTTCCCTTCCTGAGACCACATATGTCGTCTTCATGAGCACCAATGATAAGACCGATAAAGTGAAGCTGCTGTCTTCGGTGAGGAAGAGTAGAACACGGGAGACGGACCGGCCCACATGAGACACAAGGCCCTGCCGCCATCCGTGCCCTATTCATCCTCGAAGGAGTCCACACCTTGTTCGCTGCCGGTGGACATGAGGTCCATGATGAAAATGGTGGCGCATGTGCTATCGTCGTCCCGCCGGGCCGCCTGATAGTTCGTCAGGGCTAGAAGGCGTAGCCAGTGTTGTTCTCCTTCGCGATCGCCTGCAGATGCGCCTTCGCGGTGGCCGCTTCCTGACGAGTGGTGGCTTGAGCACGAACGACCTCGTAGATCACACGTTGATCCGCGACGAAGTTGGGGTTCTTCGCGTCCATGGCCTCCACGGCCTCCTCGCTCGCGTGATCCCCGTATATTTGGCCCTCCGCTGGCTGTTGCTGCTCCAGGAGGAACGGGTTGCACCGTTGTTCCTTTTGCGTCTGCTGTAACGCCGACATAGACACTGGCGTAGACTGCACCTCCGACATGGCGGCGTTGTAGTGCGCATGCGCCTGCTCTATGGTGAAGCCGGCGTGCACATGCGCGGGCTCCGGTACGATGTCGTCGGAGCCCGTTGCCATCGTGGGGTCGTCCTCGTCGTCGAAGACCTCAGGCGAGCTGGCCGACAAGTCGGCCTCGATCTGCTTGGCACGGCGGCTCTACCAGGCGGCTGCAAGGGCGGCCACCTCTTGCTTCATCTCCGTGGAAAGGCTCTCTCACAGAGCTTTGTCGCCTACAGTCATGGCGGATGCAGTGCAAGGGAGGAGGATGTGGAGCGGCTTGTGTTGTGGCGTGGAGTTAGGCGGTTCTGGCCGCCTTTAAGTAGGGGATTCCTGTTAGGCCAGGCGTTCGGGTTCGTCAATGCGTGGCGCCGAAGTAGGTTTCTTGGGCGATGAGCCTGCTTACTCGCGGCATACGGACGAACGGGGCATTGAACGGGCGTGGTAGATATTCGTCTCGTCCCGTCCAGTAACGTGTCCCTGACACTGAACAGGTGCGGACATCGAGGACGTGTCGTGGGCGGCACCCTCGATCGGCACGCCGCTTCAATGAAGGAGGCAGTGAGAGATCGCGTATGCTCTGAAGCCGGATTCAATGTGGAGCGGACGCTCTACATTGGCATGAATGCGGGCAGCTGGATGAGAACGCGCGCAGGCGAGGAAGGATGGTTTGGGGTGGGCCATGGTGGTCAGAAGCGGGCGTGGCTGTTGTTCGGATGCCCGCAAAGCCCCCACGTTTGTTTTCGGTTTGCGGGAGAAAATACGTCCAGACCCCTTTGGACCGATGCAGGACCGTATTGGATGGCACAAGACGCCCGGACCGCACGGTCTAAATGTATGCGGTCGGTTTGAGAGTCGTCATTGGAGATACCTTAAGTACACATCATTTGTAACGATGATTTTTTGGCTGAAGAAGTTAAACATTGTATTGTATGTAAGAGCATCTCCAGCCGCGCCCCCAACAGGTCCTTTCCAGGCGTTTTTGCCGCGTCGGCGCCGAAAAAACGGCCCAGTCCCCCCCAGAAACCCGTTTTTCGCCGGCTCGGGCCGAAACTGGTGCCGGCGGACCCAGGTAGAACCCGGCGCCCTGGGGGGCGCCTGGGGCGCCGGCACCAGTTTCGGCCCGAGCCGGCGAAAAACGGGCTTCTAGGGGGGGTCCGCCCTGTCGGCGAGTCACGCGCCTATTCCCACCGTTTTTTCCCGCTTTTCCCCCACTTTCCTCCCATTTTCTCCTTTCCTCCCACCAATCTCCCTCCCGCTCGCCTCCCAGCCGGCCGCCATGCCACCGAAGAAGTACGTCGTCCCCCGCGCGGCGGCAACCGCGACCGCCTCCGTCGCCCAGCCGAAGCAGAGGAAGCCGAGGGCGCCGCCGTCGAAGCCACCGGGCATGCCGAACGCCGAGTGGAGGGCGGAAGTTCAGCGACGGGAGGCTGTCACCGCCGACCAACGGAACAGGGCCATCGCCAAGAAGGCCCGTGACAACGCGGCGCGCGCGGCTGCGGCTGCCGCTTCGACGGACCAAGCCGAGGCCGAGGCGATTCGCGCGGGGATGATGAATCCACCCGGCAGCCACGCCCAGTACGCTCCCTGGGGCCAGCAAAGCTTCGGCTCTCCGTCGCCACAGACATGGGGATCACCCTCGCCGAGCTACGCCGACGGGGACGCGCACGGTGGGTTCAACCCAAACGTCACATTCCCCCATGGACACCCGGCACAGCGCACACCCTCACCGGTGACCTTCACCGGCGTGCAGTACCCTTCATACAACTACTCGCCACCCATGTACGCGTCTTCCCCGACGCCCCATCTCCGTCGTTGTGCGCTGCCCTTCTCGCACCTCGGCGACACCGACAAGACCGAGGGCGACATGGACGACATCATCGCCGCAGGTTCGGCCGCGACCGCCGCGTCTCCCGGGTTCGACACCCCGGACGAGACGGTGGATCTCAGCGGTGGCATGGATGGCGAGCTCGGCTACGTCTACGGCGAGGAGGAGCAGGAGCAGGAGGACGAGGACGAGGAGGATGGGGAGGTGGAGGAGGAGCCGGCGACTGTTCCGGCGAAGAGGCGCAAGAAGAAGACGCGGGCGGCCAGGTCAGGCGAGCCGCGCATCAAGTGGGCGTCCAAGGAGGAGGAATGCCTCGCCGAAGCATGGAAAGTCGTCTGCCTCGACCCGACCACCGGCACGAACAAGAGCATCGAGACGTACTGGGAGCGCATCAAGGCCGAGTTCGACGAGCGCAAACTCATCGACCCCTACTTCAAGGGCGTCTACATGCAGCGCGGCTCGAAGGCGATGGAGAACCATTGGGGGCATATCGAGGGGGTGTGCAACAAATGGCATGGGGTCATCAAGGAGGTTGCGGCTCGCCCGGAGAGCGGCGCCAGCGTTGAGGATCAGGTATGCCATGCCGGTCTCCCGCCTCTCTTCGCCGTGTGCGCCCGCCAACTGTTTGTTCCTCCGCACAGTTGCTGCGCATGTTCGTCCTGTACCGGCAGAGCAACAGCGACGCTGAATTCAAGTACCTCCATGTTTACAAGCGCATTGACAAGTGCGAGAAGTGGGCGGAAGTCCGGCGCACCCTCGACAAGGCCAAGGAGACCTACAAGCCAGACGCGCCGACTCCTGGTGCATCGGAAGGGCGACAGGATGGCAACAAAGGTGTCAAGAAGGGGAAACATGCCGACGCGGCCACCGCTCGAGTGCACGAGTCCATCGAGCACTGCCTCGCCGACGCGCAGGCTCGGGCCGTCCTTCGTGAAGAGAAGACCGACGCGCGGTGGTCGGCGTTGATGTCGAGCAGCGCCGTCAAGCTCGACCTGCTCCGGACCAACGTCGCCGCCAAGAAGAGAAACACCGACCTGGCTTTCCTGTTGGGCGGGGCGGACATGCTCCAGAGCACCGACGAGGCGGTTAAGGCGTGGCACTTGGTGGAGCGCGGCCTCATCGTGAACCAGCTTCCCTCGATAACGCTGCCGATGCCGACGCCCACGTCGACGCCGCCGCCAAGCCCGCGTGATGACGCCTCCACGACGCCCAGCAGCACCGAAGCCGCGCCGACACCGCCCAGTGCAGAAGCAGCTCCGACACCGCCAAGCCCGCGCACGTCAACTCCGCCGACGCCTGGGGCAGAGCCCGTCGAGTGATGCGTTGCGCACGCGAACTTCTGCCGCTCTATTTTTTGTACACCTGACTATATCCGATCGCCGAATTATGACTTGCGATCGCCGGACTTGTGGCGTCTTTTGTGAGCGGGAACGACCAAGTTTAAATTTTCTGCGTCCTGGAGGCGGCGTCTGGGGGCGTGACTGGGAGCTAGGTCGCCCTCAGGGGCCGAACTAGCGCCGGTTCGCCCCCAGACCGCTCCTTTTTAACGCCCTGGGGGGCCGAACGGCTGGAGATGCTCTAAGCTTCCTCTTTTAGTTAGAGAAATAATTCAGACCTAAAGGTGCCTTCAGGGCGCTTATGACAACTTCCAGGCCTAAACTCATAAATGCATGTTTGAAGTTTCCTTGGCTATAGCCTACATGTCAAACTTATATGACTGGCCATGAACTGATAGACTGATACATGTAGAATTGTTTCACTGCACTTGTCGGCCACCATATACCTAGGGGTCTTGGAGCATCTCAAACCAATCCATAAATAAAAGGCACGGGAGGAGTAAAAATTCGGTTTTATTCCTTCAAACTGCATCTAACCGATCTCCTATATGCGTTAGAGTAAAATATTTACTTCGCGGCCGCCCAACTTTTAAATATACTCGTCCGCCCATCTTTGGAGCAAAAAAATTCGCTTCTACCCGCGCCGGCACTCTCCCCACCGCATGCCGCATCGTCGTCGGCGTTGCTTCCGGCGACCACCTTTTGCCTTCGCCTACACCTCACTGCCTCTGCCGCTCGCCCACCTCACTCCTACACGGTCGTGGATTGTTATCGTCACCGAAATCAAGCTCTATCACCGCCGTCGTGCCGATCTAGTCGCCGAAAGCACACACCGCATCTTTTTCCACCCGAGCCCATCTGTCAACTGCCGGTCATCGTAAAGGAAAAGGAAATAAAAAAATTAAAATTAAAATTAACTGAAAATGAAAAAATAAAAATTGTACAACTGGTAAAGAAAAAACAAAAAAAACATGCGAAACCTTCCCAAAACAGCCTAAAAGGTTTCTAAAATCGCTTCCACTAATTAAGCACAAGCGCACCAGTAACATAGGTCTAAACTCGGCTCAGTTGCTCATTCACGTGAGGTGCGGCAAGGTGGACAGCGACACTGTGCATAAAAACCACTTCTTTTCTTAAGCTCTATGACATATGAAAAAGAATCTCGCATAAAAAGGTCCAACTCCAACGAGGTGATGCTAATCTTTCCATCACTTTTCTAAAATTAACTTATCATCAATGATTCCAAAATCTGATCAAACAGATTGATTTGCTGGTTAATTTGATATTAACTCTATCAGTTTTTAGGGAGCAGTAGAATGAGATTTTTCGATAAAAAATATATATTAATATCGTGAAGATACCAATTACATTCAGCCTCTGCAACAACACAATGCCCTAATGACGTTATAGATACACGCAGCCAAAAAATAAAAAGAGACTAAAAAAAGTCCCGCTACAGTGTTTCAGGCCTTGCAGCAGCAGCCAGCAGCATAACCACCACCAAGACAACACCTGATGTCCAGGTTCTCCAAAAGCGACACCTTTTAAGGAGGAAATTGTGCACCAACACCGTCGTCGTCCGATCGTAGATCTTGGTTTTTCACCCCGGAGATAATTCCCGCTCTCAAAATAATGTCTTCAACAAGACCATTGCCAGGCACAATCAATAAAGGTCAGACCTTGGATTTTCACCCTGAACAGAAGACTTTGAACTTCACCTGTGTTGTCGCCCCCACTTACATACCGTTGCTACGAATCCCAAAACTCTAAGAAAGTTCCTCAACGCCGTAGACTCTAATCACCATTACTAGTCCTCCAATCTCGGCTTCCATGACATTCTCCATCTCTGACATCAACATGGAGCTAAACATATCTAGTAGAGCTTCACGCCGCCCGCTCTTTAACGGAGAACCAATGGGCACAAACGAATCCCACCAGATCCAGCAATCTCCAGACCTAATACGTTCATGGGAGTTCGCCTGCGGAGCCTTCTGAAACCCGCCACTCCGGCCAAATCAGGAAGGACGAACGTCAGGCAACTCTTCGTCTTGGCGCAAGAAGAACCCCAGGACCGCCACCTTTATTCGAGCACAACAGCAGGCCCCTACACCGCCTATCGAAGCAGCAACGAAAAAGGCAGCCGCAGCACACGCCCACGATGCGCACCACCCGCCCTGAAGACGCCGTTCCGGCTTCAGGCCACGGCTACAAGCATCGCCACGTGGAGCAGCGGAGCAACACCAGCCCCGCGCTTGAGAACGGTGACCGAGGGGTCCCGTGGCTTTGCCCGGCGACGCCTCCTTGCGGCGGCAAGATGAGCGGGAGGCGCGGGGTGGCTTGCTCGAGCCCGCAGGGGGGCCCCGGTGCGCCCAAGCGAGGTAAAATGAGATATGCGCTGTAGTAAGGGTCGTCGGGAAATAAGGATCGGGCGCCGCCCGAGCGAGGTTGACACCGGGGGGCGTTGTGATTCTGCTTCGCACTCTCAGTCCCCTCTAGTTATCTCAGCTTAGTAAATACTGTAGCTTTCTTCTAATAAAATCTGTTCAGGCCAGCTTTGCCTAGCCATAGTGACTAGTCCCGTGGCGCGCACACACACACACACACACAAAACTGACATGCACATTGCACAAGCAAGGCTCACATATTCTTCGGAGAACTCATTTTGTTAATGTCCAAGTACAGACACACAGACTTCCACCGCACCTTCGGTTCCACTTCACGTTCGCTGATACAACACGATACAAACTCGGCCATGCCGGGATCTCAGAACCCTGCCATGATCCACACAGGGAGGGACCTCAGTAGGCATGGTTTGACAGGATGGCTCTCCCGGCCCCGGCGCGGTGCCGGTGGTGGGCGCACGCGCAGTGCACGGCGGTGAGGCTCAGGCAGCCGCTGATGATGAGGGAGTGCCTCTCCGGGCACGTGTGGAGCGCCGGGAAGGAGTCGCACACCGCCTGCACGGCCGGGGGCGTCAGCGCGGTGCACTGGCTGATGTTGAGGCTGGCGAGGCCGTCCTTGTCGTCGCGGCCGCGGCTGCTCTTGGCCGTGTCCCAGCTCATGCCCTTGCTCCTGATGCGGCTGTTCTCGGCCAGCGAGTACATGGCCCGGTCGGTGATGTTCTGGCAGTAGTACAGCCCCAGGGAACGCAGGTGTGGGCAGCCGTTTGCAAGAGCAACCACGCTCTCATCTGCAGAAGGAGAAACGGACAGGAGTCAGATTTCAGGCAATGAGCATGGCTCTGCATGCGACTGACAAGCAACTACAGCACTGTAAACGATGCTGAACTTAGATAACAATGCCGTACATGGTGAACATCATCAACAACCGAAACAAATTTGGATGAGCACACTTGACTTGATCTTGGATAAGTATGAAGGTTGCACCTCAGAGAACAGTGTACAAGGGTAAAGGATGCAGAAGCAACTTAACAAAATCAGGAAGACTGCACATTATGTAAGAAGACATATATAGCAAACTAAAAAAGTCCAAGGATGCGTGTAATGTAATGTTTGAGACTGTGCATTCCAATAAATAATGCGAGTTGCAAATGCCTTGCCCTAAAATTACAATATGATTGCAAAGCATAAGACTTGGCAGAAAGCCAGTCTCAGTTCTGATATTGTTTGTGCCTGTCAGCATGTCTGATATTAACTAAATAGTTAAACTACCTTAGCAGAGCAGAGAAACGAAGTGCTAATATCCTTGTATATTTTGTTTTAGCAATCAACAGAGCACCAGATTGTGCAGACTGTGGGAACATAAGATCGATCAAACAAATTACCTGTTATAAGAACACAGCCACACAAGTCGACGGCCCTAAGTTCAGGACATCCTGATGCCAAGCTAGTGACTCCCCCGTCAGTGACAGTATCGCACCAACCAAGGTTCAAAGATTGCAGCTGACTACAGTTGCGGGCTATGGCCTGCACCAAGATAATAGAGATTAAATAAAGGTTCATGCAAAATATGCTGTCGCAGCTTTAGTACCTGCAATGCTCTGTCGGATGCTGCCCGCACACACCCGCACAGATTCAAGCATTTCAAGTTCTTGCACTGACTAGTGAGGTAGATCAAAGCAGCATCACTGAAATTGGAACATCCACTGATGTTCAGCCTTGTAAGGTGAGGGCACCCATGTGCCAGAGCATACAAGGACCGATCGCTAAGCCTGAAGCTTCTGCTCAGATCCAACTCGCGCAAATCATGACAAGAATTTGCTACAGCCTCCACTGCACTGTCTTCAAGCTGAGGCTTGATTTGCCTTAGAGAAAGGACTTGAAGCTTTGTAAATTTGTGGGCCAGTGATATCACCAACTCATTCATGTGGTCCTGGCACCTGAAAATGACACTTTGGTCAATCAATATCTGGACTGCACTTCAAACATTGCTAATAAGACAAGATTTTGTAGTTGTCACATAAGGCCCTGAACAAACCATTTATTTATTTCGAACTAAGAAATTAAAGTTTCTTGGGACAAATATATCATCTGATTGAGCAGTTTTAATTGCTGTATAACTACAACATTTTTTTTTTGTTCTTTCTAGAATCAAGGTGGACAGCTGACGAATCAAATTACTTGACTTAGAAAGTTTTCACATTTGCAGTGAACTTCCAACATACATCATATGACTGAATAAGTAGAAGGATCTAAACTACGAACCCAGTGATAAGCTGTGCTACAGCCTACAAGTGACATTTCATAATTATGACCAAAATTTTGAACCATCTTGTAAACTGAAGAATTGGGCATGTTCACATATGAGAGATATGCAGAATGGAGGATCACTCACCACGAGAAGGAGAGACTCGTGGCTCCCCATCCTAGTGCATCACGCCACCCGGTACAAACACCGGAGGCTACAATGGCCATCCTGTCATCTCCAGCTACTGATATGATCCTCAGCAGAAGCTCCATGGGGAGGTCCTTCCAACCTGACAAGGTGGTGTCCGTGCCACCATTCTGTGTCTGTCCACTCTCACCGCCACCAGAAACCATGAGTGCATTGAACGAATTGTCCAAGTACCCACTCACCATCTGTGCATTGACCATTTTTACAGAGAAACCTGCATTCAGTAGTGCAGCTATTAGCAAACTTGTATAAACAGAGTCAATAGGTTAGATTAGTAAGTAATAAGTATCCGCAACAAAAACGTAAAAGCAAGATCCAAGTAACCTCCCCGGGCGCTAAACCATACTGGAATGTCGCTGTCAGAAGCCCTCACCGAGATCTAGCAATTACCTGACCAAGGTAGGGTTCTTACTACTTTTACTTAAACACGTCACATCTAGTGAACCGAAGATAAATACCCGCAAGATTAGGTAGGGAACACAAACAGAGGAATGGAGCAATAATGCAATCGAGAACCTAGACGCTATTGCCTAGATAAGTAGTGCCGTCCTTGTCTCTTTGCTATGTTTCGCTTTTTTGCTCAGTACTTGATTTTTCTTTTCTGCTTTTGCTTTGTTTTGGTTTTCTTGCCGTGTGCTTTAATTTCTTTGGTTGGCTTATGCTATTAAGCCGTTGTTTAACCATGGAGTTCTCTTCCGTGGCAGAGTTTCTTGTGATGCAGAATGTCACGCATTTAGATGCGTGTTCAAGAAAAGAATTCTTCAAGAAGCAACGACTACTGCACTAATCTCTCAAGTCAACCAGAAGTTCAGAAGGAACCAAAAGTCAGCTAGAAGTGGCGTAAGAAGAACTGCTATGGACGGCCTTAGGATCATTACGTTTTATCAAGAAACCAATCTCTCCCTACGAGATCACCTAAAATCAAATATACTGCGGCAACTAGCAACTTCCGATAGAGGAATTTGCGCAAAAATTCCGGGAGAGTGAACTCTGCATAACGCCGACCTTCTCAAAAGGAGCTTTGGAGGTCTGCAGCCGTGGAACGCACTAAGCAAAAAACTGGAAGGAAACGGCAAGCAAGCACCGGGGGCGGCCCCTTCACCTGGAAGTTGTCAGAGTTTCCGGCCCCTTCTACTTGGATCTTCTATACTTCTATAAACCGCTAGAGGCGTGCACAGCAACGCAAACCTTTAATAAACCAGAATAATATAACCAAACTAAAGCATAAGATGCTCCGCCGCTACCAGAAGCGAATCGGCTAATCCAGAAAAATTCTCCATTAATCAGCTAATCCAGAGAATCCAATGGAGAGATTAGCTCGAATCTTCGGGGACTAAATGCTAACCGGGCCAGCCTCCACGGCGGATAAGCGTCCGCCGGAGACAGGGACCCGGTGCAAACATCAGGATCCGAGGAATATTATCCAAGAAAACAACCACGGCTTTGCCCAGGATCGAAGTAGCTTTCGCGCACAGGCAGCCACAGAAAGAAAACCTACGGAAACGCCGAGCGAAAGCTCCGAGAATCGAAGCAGATCCAGTTTCCGGAGGCGATCCCGCTCCCCGGCACCAAACAGGATTACGGGACTACAAGAATTCCTTGGGAGAAACAAACAGCAAGGATAAATTACACGGGAGAAAAGGACGGGAGCTCTACTCACCAGCCGAGCAAGCCGAGAAGCGAAGCGGCGGCGCCGCCGCTGACTAGAGGCGATCTATTTTCCGGGGATAAAATCGAGTTTTAGCTGCCGCAGTTGAGCACTGGCGGCTGCCTGTGGAGGCAGCGAGGCCGGGTTCTAATAGGCAGCGAGGCCGGGTTCTAATAGGCAGCGGGCTCACGAGGGCGGCGCGTGGCGGGCGGGGGGCTGCGCACGTGAGCAGGCCGTGGGGACTGCGACGTTTCCTTTTTTTTCTGCCCGTAGTATACGGCGGCGGACTCTTTTTTTCTCAGCCTCCCGTTTTGTTTTGCGTTTTCCCAGACGCGGTGACGGGAAAACGGGAGGGGTGTCTGTGGGCTGTTGCTGTCTGTAGGCGCCACCGCGAAACTTCTGGAAACGCCCCGGCCCGGGGGATGCGCAGGAACGGCCGTTGACGTGGGGTACAGTGGCTTTTCTGTGTGTGGGGTAGATTTTGTGCTGGGGGCAGAACTGTCAGATCCTGTGTGTGGGATTGATATGTTTGGAAGAAACCAAATTCGGTGGGGAAGTGGAGGGACCTTTTGTGGTGGGGGTAAAACTACGGGGAAAACATTCCTCAAAAAATTAAAAAAAGCTACGGTGAAATTCTAGATCTGACCAGAGTTGGTACTGCGCGAATATGTTTGGACTGGTTTCCAGCGCAAAAAACTATATTAGCCTTGCGTGCTTGGATCCGGTGACAGCGGCACTTGATCGTCGCTTCTTTTTTGAAGGCGTTGTTGTTTAAAGAATCTCGTCGTTCATGTATGTTATGAGTTGGTCGGTGCGGATATAGTAATTGTTGTAATTTGCTGGTCGTAGATTTGATTGCTTTGGGTCTCGCCTACACATAACTTTGGTCTTATATGACTTTGGGTACCGTGGGCGTGTTTTTGTGTGCGTGCATTGGTGTTGACTGTGTGCATCCTAGCAATACAAAGGTTGAGTATGTGCTCGTTCCGTTTGTATCTTTTTGATGCTTCATTTTGAGTCAATACAATTCACCATTTGTTGGGGAAAAAAACCTCCACCGAGGGCGCAAACATATGTTTACTCCTGCGTGAAAATTTACAAAAACATGAAGTACCTTACAATTTACACTTGTGAATTCTTTCAGAATATTTGTTACCATATTTTTTACAAATTTAATGTTAACCTCATAAATATCTCTCTTGATCGGACATGAAATTTCTGCAGTTGGGCGCATATGCACCTCGGGTGAATAGTACCATCTGGAAAAAAATAGGAAGACAAACATTGTTTAATGTTTTGCCAACATGCAAAATTTCATGGTGAAAAAACATTTGTGGAGGCCTAGGCAAGAAAAAGACCAATGTTTCAAAATAGGGCAAAAAATTTAAGCACTTTGGGACATTGATTTTTTTTCAAACTCTGACAAATGTTTTCCAGACATGTAACTTTGCATGTTAGTAAAACATTTAACAATGTTTATAATTTTTTTTTTCAATTTTTCACTGTTTTTTCAAATTTAGATTATTATGCATCTGTTTTCTCTACTCTTAGGATTGTTTAAAACAACAAGTTAATTCTTTGTTATGTATAGTTTAAGATATTGTATGTTCCGTGGGTGAAATATTTTATACATCGCATGTAGTTGCTAAGATATTGTATGTCCAATTTACAGTTCTGTACTCCTTAAATTGGTTGTGATATAGATTTCCAAGTGCATGTGTATCTTACCACATGTACACTTTAGAACTTCTTCCACACACACCTCCAGTGTCTTGTTCTGACATTTATTTCTACATAAAACATATTGTTCAGATTGTCAATTCATACAAATACAGAAATTTGCAAGAAATAAATTGAGAAGCGTAAGTTTTGTTGTTATGTTGTCCAAGCTCAATGAACTATAAATTTACGCCATGCTAAACAAACAATAAGAAAGATCATGTTTTTCGACCTTCATTCCCTGAAGAGGCAAGTTATCGACATGTATTAAGGAACGAGTGTATATACATATTGAGAAAAATGCAAATTTATAAAGGAATTATTATGATCCTTTCATTGAGTACTATTATTCCGCATTGTGGCATTAGGAAAATAAATAACAAAGGAGATCAACATATTTAGAAGGGTAAAAAAACGTGACGGCAAGCGGTTTGGTCGACATGTTTTGCGGCGAGTTGGTTCTTCACGACGTGGTGCTCCTCGAGCTCCGTCGCCGCCTTCATTGTGAGCTCGCGCTCAGCCAACTCCCATGACTGAAGCTCAACCTCCCGCTCCTCCCGCTCCTCCATCTCCTCCTCCTCCGACTTAGGGCTCGACAAGGACAGCGGCGCGGGCTCGGCCATGGCCAACTCAGCCCTCCGTTCCCACAAGAGCATCGGCGGGACGGTGGCCTTGCTTCAGACCATGGGGGGTGCCGACAACGGGAACTCAATTTGGGGGCAGGAAGCGGCGACATGAGGCCAATTTAGGCCAAGGTTGATCCGATACATTCTTAATAACTTGGGTATCTCTGCAAGATGGAATGTGGTGAGGTTGAACAACTCAATCCTCAATTCGGTGGCAGTCGGTTGTGCTGTCCTTTGGAGGCATCGCCTACTTATCAAGTTGCACTATTACTTTATTTATTTCTCATGTACATTATGATCCCAAGCACATGTACGTAGTTGCATGTCAAACCTCCTCTGGACTATTTTATTCTATTATAGTTTATTACCACTCCCACTTCTTATTTGTATCTGTGTGCCGAGCTAATATTGCACTATAGTGGTTCGGGAAACAGAGAATATTTACGAGAGTAGGTACTTTAGATGTTCCCTTCACCTAGCACCATCCTTTCATTGGTTCGATAAACCACGTCTCTAGGGAAGAACACCTACTACTACATTCTACCGAATTGAGGTAATCAAACTTCTACACCAACTAAGAGCCTCTCCACCCCTTCTACAAAATTTGAACTCCCTAAGCCACGCGCCCAAAGTTAACTCCCAAAATTCCGACGAGGTACACTTTTTAGCACCTGATCCTTTCCCTAAACTTAACTCTCAAAAAATCATGAATTTGCACAAACTACTCATTTAGAATTAGAACATGACTAAGATAACATAGTGCCTAAGTATACATAGCATTGCCCAACTGAACTAAAACTTGCCGAAAAAACTAAACTACACTTAAATAACCTAAACTACCATGTTACTCCTTGTCTGAGGAGATCTCAATCGGCTCTACCCTTGTCGGAGCCTGGTGCCTTGGGATCGTGGGTGCCCCTTGGACATGGGGCGACCTTGTCGGTGGGAGGGGGGGAGGGGGGGAGCCAAGCCTGTCGAGGTAGGCGAACAACTCCACTAACAACTTCTCTTTCACAATATAAGCGGTGTGGTTGATGGTGTCATCGTGCGAGGCATCGACAAATGCCTCGACGGTGAGGTGCTCCTTGACCGCCAATGTGTGTACGTGGATGGCGGCGAGTGCGGCTTGGTCAACACATTTGTGGCGAGTTGGTTCTTCACGAGGTGGTGCTCCTTGAGCTCCACCTCCTCCTTCATCTCGAACTCGCGCTCAACCAACTCCAACGGCATAATATCTGGCTCCTCCTCCTGCTCTTCTATCTCCTCCTGCTTCGACTTGGGGCTCGACACGGACAACGGTGCGGGCGTGACCATGGCCATCTCAACCCTCCGCTGCCACAAGAGCATCGCCGGGGCGGTGGCCTTGCTTCGGGCCATGGCGGGTGGCGATAACGGGAGCTCAATTCGGGGGCGGGGAGTGGCGGCAGGAGGTCAAGTTCTACAGTGGTGGACTAGGGTTCGGAAAGGGATTGGTGTGGAGGGAGCCAAAGACATGTTTTCATAGGAGGAGGGCAGCGCGGTGGCCGAGGTTAGCGAGTCAGTGCCGGCGGTTGTGGCATGAATGCATTGGCACTATTTTTCAGTTGAACGGGAAAGGCTTAGGGAGAAGAAGTTTACTCAAATTTGAATAGGTGGGGCTAAGTTTGAGTGGTAAACCCTTGAAATTTTTAGGAGTTAGAATATTGAGAAGAATGACTTGACGTCTTTAATTTTTAAAAAGTATCTTTTGGTAGTTAAAGAAATTTAACTGAAAGACTAGATTTTCTTTTTTGCAAGAAGTGAACCACTAGAGATACAGAATTTACATGGTTAGTGTTCATCAACATCATTGTTTTCGTGTTCTTTTCAAACACGCACCTCTATAATGGCACACCTTCATCACCAGAAAACTAAAGGAGAGAACGAGAAAGAGCCGTCCAAGTTCAATGAACTATAAACCTACGTGAGCAATCATGCCTCGATCCATCGATTGATTGATCGCAAAAATCCAAATGGGAGACACTTTCCATTGGTATATCCTGCTGCTCCCCAGTGGTAGTGGGCTGTGTCACTCGCCATTCAGTCACTGCTCACCGCCTACTGCCTACGGCTATTCGGCTAAGATGTACTACAGTCTGTTTTACAACATCCAGGTACGTGGTCGGGCAAGCCCACACCTTAAATTCAAACTCTCAAATTCATACAAGTTCATTCACGTCCACCATACATGTTAATGTCACATGTATATTATATTTGTTGGTAGGGAAAATAACATTGAACATAAAATTTATTTTAAGTGCACAAGTCAAATTTTAGCTCTTTGATTTTCATTGTAGGTCTACATATGCTTCAGAAGATCACCGAGTAGTTGTGCATGCGCCTGATGATCTTAAAGATTCTGATGCATCTGTAGAAATTCATACGTTGATTTACATCTTGATCTTTCGGGATATGGACTTGTTCTACATACGCTTCAAAATTATTGATTCGGGCTACCCCCATCATCCTCGTCCATGACAATCATACTGTGCAAAATGACTCAACATGTCATCAGCTGCCACAAAGTCTCTGATTCCCACATGATTGCAGCTCCACAAACAATTTCCCACATGAATGCTCACTGCACATCCTTCCTTGCTGTTTCCGGCATTGTTGCAAAATATCTTTGTTTGTTACCTTGGGGATCAGGTACGGTCTTTACAAACGCCGCCCATTTGAGAGAAAGCATTCAAATCCATTAAGTCATGTGATGCCAAATCCATAGGAGACGGCCGACGCGGAAGAGGAAGAAGAGACGAGAGAAACAAATGGAATCTGGTAGGTCGAAGGGAAGGGATTTGATGCAATTTGTGATAGGGTCGGACTGTGTGATCCGACGTGACGGACGCGCCCGGATTTCCCATATGCGCCCCAGATTTAGACCGGATATAAGGGGTGCCGGTCGGCCGGACATTCAGGACCGATATGAGGGGTCCATATGAATCGGTAATTTAACCAATCGATGACCAGGTCGTCCGTCCAAACGTTTGAGGCCTCCGGGTGTAGATGCTCCGAGCCGTCCTTGCTATTCTTCGTCCAACTCAAAAAATAAATAAATAACTCCAATTCGAAAAAGGGAAAAGCTCACCTCCGTGTCGTTCCGCAGCCGCAATGAACCTAGCCACGAATGCAGCTCACGTTGGCCCTCACCCGTAGCTCGATCTTTCCTCAGCAGGGAGACAGAAAGGCAGTGTGATGATAAGATCACCAGCGTCGCATTGCTGAAAGTTAACAATGATTATACATACGGATTACTACGTGGAGTAGCAATTGACAAAAGAGATTGCGTGGCATCCATATGAATGCGCTGGAGGCAGGCATTGGACGGTCCGTCAAGCAAAGAAAGTCGTAGACTGAGAAGTACTACTATACTACCCACCACAACTGCAAGAATTTAGTCATCTAGCCATACACTGCATGTTTTTTTTTCTTGGACACCCTTTCAAAACCTGACTACTCACATGCATACCAAAATAGAAAATGTATTATATTTTGATACAGAAGTAGTACTCATTCAGAACCTTGGAAACAAAAAAAGACATGGACACGCAAGTTCCTGTAAAATGTTCATTTTGTATTGTTATGATTTCACTAATACACGCATGATCCAAAGATGACACGATTTTGTTAATTTATAGATTGTAGCTGACGTGAACGCAAGCTCCTTAGAGCATCTACAGCCAGACTCGGCAAATCCGGCACCTCGAACACCCGCGGACCCATCCGGGTGCGTCCGCGGGCACTGATCGGACATCCCTCATATTTGTCATTCTGCATCCGCGTATCTCATGTCCAGCGCCTTATAGCCATAATACTCATGCACACATTGATCTATCCTACATGATCACACGACGAACAACAAAATTAAGCTGCAAAGGAACACAAGATCCGCTACAAACGGACATACACATACTTCACCACATCCAAAATATCATAGTTCATCCAGAATAAGTTCATAAACTTCTACAACTAAAAGCGATATAAACATTGAGGAGGGGGGAGGGGGCGGAATCATCACTTCCTCGCCGGGTCTTTGCCCTTCCGGTCGCCGGCGCAGCTCTAGACGTCCACGGCTGGTGGAGGGTCTTGGTCGTTGGCCGAGGAGGTCCAGCTGTCGCCATCGTCAAAGTCGGAGAGGATGATGAGCCCCTTCATCCGACGGACCGCCCTGTCCTGCTCCCACTTCAGCCTTGCCACCCGAGCCTTCTCCGCCGCCGCCTCCTTTGCCTCGCGCTTCGACTGCTCAATAGCTAGCCGGAGCGCCTTGGCGGCGAGCGTTCGTCTCTGCCGTCATGAGGGAATGGCGGTACACCTAGGCGAGGAGACGTGCGTCCTCGTCAATGTCCGACTCCGTCCCGCGGTGGCGGCACACAGACTGGTCCGCCACCTCCCTCTCCCGTGCATGCTGCCTTTCGCGGCGCGCGCTTCCTACTCCGGAGAGTGCGTGCGGGCCGGAGGCGCAGACACAAGCACCCAGCGCTGGCCGCGTGCAGGAGTAGCTGACGGTGGATGGAGACGACGCAGGACTGGTGAGGATTGTGCTGACCGAGCGTCGCTACGCGCAGGCCAGGAGGGTCCAGCTCCGGCATCCGTGTTGCGCCGGCGCGGGAGGTGCGGTGGCGCTCCAGATCCGGAGTTGCCGCCGGTCTCCACCTTCGACCGCTCCAGCGCAATGCAGAGGGCCATCTCCTTCTCATAGCCGACCTCTGAGCCAGACTCGCTGCCGGAGCTGCTCATCGTGGTGGATGGGATCAAAACCGAAGAGGGAGAAGAGTGGACAGACGGAGCGAGAGGGGAAGAGAGCGAGATAGGGTTTGAGCTCGCCGCCCGGATTGGGGTTTTTATGGGGTGCGTGATGGGCCGGGCCTGTCAGGCGAACGCGCCCGGGCCGCTCCATATCCACCCTATATTTAGGCTGGATATGAGGGGTATTGGTTAGCCCTGACGTTTGTCTGGAGATTGAGAGATTCGGCTGGATCGATTTTTTATGACCGATCAGTGACCGAACAGCCTATTGAATGTCTGAGACAATCATGAGAGGCCTGGATGTAGATGCTCTTATCCTAGTCCCTTGTTTGTGCGGCCACCGACGGGGGTTGCCCACAAAACGCAACTGCGGTGTCGTCCGCCGCACCTCACACAGCACCTTCATTGACCTGCCTTATTAACTTGCTTTCTGTAAAAGTTTTTTGTTTCTACGCGCGTCACGGCGAAGGGACGTGATCCATACGTGCGAAGCCGAAAGACCCGAGGAGCCCTCGTGAAGCTACTACCGAGCAATCCATATCTCTATCATCGTAGCAAAGCCTCCATTATCTGCAAAGAGATATCATCGGACGCTAACGCGTACGTATGGAAATTTTGCTCCTCAGAGTCAGATTCCTCGGCTAAAATTAAAATGCTACCCGTACTTAGCCGTTTAATTAAGGTCGGCTTCAGCTTCACACCGCATCATTATCCGAGAAAAGCTTCACGCAACCTGCTACTCCAGCTCCGCCACTATCTTGGGGATTGCTTTTTCAGTAGTGGAAACGGCAAAATAAAAAAAAAATCCAGTACATACACCTTCACTTTTGCAAGATTTCCCAGTAGTGAAGACCGGGCACCTTTTTCTAGTACATGCATTTAAGTATAAGAGCAATTTCAATGGGGCGATTCATTTCGTCCGTCCGCGTCCGTTTGGATCGGCACGGACAAAAGTGGCGGCCCAACGCGCCGACTCAAACGGACGCACGTCCGTTTTTCGTCCGCGGACGACTCATGTCGTGGTTCTAAGCCTGACAGTAGAGTGGGGGGTAGGTATGGAGAGGCAAGGTCCTAGCTATGGAGAGGTTGTAAGCACAAGGGATGTACGAGTTCAGGCCCTTCTCGGAAGAAGTAACAGCCCTACGTCTCGGAGCCCGGAGGCGGTCGAGTGGATTATCAATGTATGGATTACAAGGTGCCGAACCCTTCTGCCTGTGGAGGGGGGTGGCTTATATAGAGTGCGCCAGGACCCCAGCCAGCCCACGTAGGAGAGGGTTTAAGGTGAGTTAAGTCTGGGGCGTTACTGGTAACGCCCCACATAAAGTGCCTTTACTATCATAAAGTCTACTTAATTACAGGCCGTTGCGGTGCAGAGTGCCCCTTGACCTCCTGGTGGTCGAGTGAGTCTTAGTGGTCGAGTCCTTCAGGCCAGTCGAGTGAATCCTCGTTGGTCGACTGGAAGGCGACCTCTTCTAGGGATGTCCTAGGGTAAGTTATTTGGAACAGGTCCATGACCCTACCCTAGGTACATAACCCCATCATTAGCCCCCGAATGGATTGAGGCTTCGAGTGAAGAAGGAGTTGATGTCGTTTCCGATTAACCTTTGCGCTCTAGTTGTGCGCTGTTCTGGATCAAAGAATCTCTTCGTTGGCAGGGAGCAATTTGTCTTCGGTCGACTCGATCCATTCTATTTTTGCGTCGAGTGATCTTTCGAGCTTCGACGATCTCCGAGCGACGGATCGCCGGAAACACCGCGTCTGACAGACTGATTTGTTGCTCGCGGATTCCGCGGGGTGCGAAATTTGGGGGCGCGCGCGAAGCGGGGCAGACCGCGGCGTTCGGATGGGACGGGGCATAGCCGCCTCGATCTCCGCGCCGCCTTTTTCGCCACGTATCCAGTCCTCATAACTGCTCCCAGATATGATTAGATCGACCGGGCCCACATGTCAGCCACTCGGAAGGGACCTTATAAATGTGCCCGGCGAGGATTTCTGTGTTGCGCCTCAGCATTCTCCCTCTCTCCCTCTGCTTCCTTCCTCCCTGCTCAGCGTGCCCGCTCTCGCCCCCGCACCACTTCCCTTCGTGCATCTCACCGGCGACCATGGCCAAGGAGAAGACGGCGGCGCTGGAGCGTGCCAAGAAGGCGTCGGCATCGGAGAAGGCGAAGGGGAGATCCACCAGCCGCAGAGGGTCCTCGTCCAGATCCCGCCTGCCGAAAGGCTGGGTCCAAGGAGACTGGATCCAGTCGACCATCACGGAGACGGACCTCCTCGACATGGCCAACGAGGGCTTGATCCCTCACGGAGCTGCGAGGTTGCCGGGGAAGGAGTGGCAGCCACAGCCAGAAGAGGGTGAGTGTGTGCTTCTGGCCACTCATGTTGATCGTGGGTTTTCCTTGCCGCCAAGCATTTTCTTTCGTGGCTTCTTGAATTTCTTTGGAGCGCAGCTCCACCACTTTACCCCAAACTCCATTGCCTATCTTGCTGCATTCGTGTCCATGTGTGAGGGTTTCTTGGGCTGTCGACCGCACTGGGGTTTGTTCAAACGTATCTTCACGTGTCGCTCTCAGACCGTGAAGAAGGCGAGCCCAGGTGATGAGAAGACCCGAGTCGTCCAAATGTGTGGGGGCCTGGGGATTCAGGTGAGGAACAATAGCACCTTCCCGCCCATGTCCTTTCCCGAGTCCGTCAGAGGCTGGCAGTCGACTTGGTTCTACTGTCAGGTCCAGTCGACGCCAGGGCAGTCGAGTGGACTCCCTCCGTTTACCATGGACCGAGTGAACAAGCCCTCCCCTCTGAAGCTGATTCCGGAGGAGAAAGCCGACGTGAAGATGTTGATGGAGCGCGTGGTGCAGTTGGTTCGGGAGGGGGTGACGGGCATGGATCTTCTGGAGGTCTTCCTCAGGCGTCGTATCCAACCCCTTCAATTCCGGAGCCACTGCATGTGGTTGTACTGTGGGCCCGAAGACGAGACTAGGGTCCATCCAGAAGAAGTCGACGATGCCACTCTGGAAAGATGGATGGTAGCCGTTACCGGAAACAGGGACAACCCGCGCGGAGCCAGAAGGATTCCTCCACTCGACCACAACAGCGACCCAAACAAGGTACACTTGCTCTGCTTTCCATTGTGTCCTTGTCGTATTCATTTCTGCTAACCCTGCCGACTGGTCGACTGATCCTTGTTTGGGCATCTGCTAGGCCTTCACCGAGTTGTACTCGATGCCCAATGGGGCACAAGCTTCGACTGAGGAAGGCGAGGCGAGCGGGGGCGAGGCGAGTGGGGGCGAGAGCCAGGAAGAGGAGGAATGGGACTCGGATGCTGCAGGGGATGATGACGACGATGATGATGATGAAGGTGATGAAGATGACATCGAGGACGAGGAAGAAGAGGAGGAGGAGGTCGTTCCACCGCGCTCAGAAAGGCGGTCGAAGCTTGTCCACGACCCTTCGACCGAGCGTGGTAAGGGGGTTGCGACCGCCACTCAGTCGACCAAGCGCCCTCGGACCACCTCTCCGGCGCCGACTGAAAAGGCGCCGAAGCAGCCCAGGGCGGCCTCATCGAAGCCGACCAAGCTCCTGCCGAAGATGAAGGTGTCCATCCCCACCATATCAGGGTAATTGTGTTGCTCATATTTTCTTATTCTGTGCGAACTTTATCTCTGGTCGACGCTGAGGTTAGTCGACTGATCCTTTGGAGTTGCAGTGCTGCTACTTCTGAGACCTCGGCCCGGGCCGATGACCACGAGATGGAGGATGCAGCAACTTCGAATCCAGGTACTGTGTTCTTAATACCATTCTTAGTCGACTGACTCGCGATCTCTGATCCTGATCCTTCTCCGCAGCTCCACCCAACACTGTTATCGATCTTCCTGATGATGATGAGGATGAAGAGCCGCTGAAGCACAGGAGGAGTCGGAAAGCGTCCGCCAGTAAGGTGCCTCAGGATGTGTCGGCGCCTGAAATTCTGACTGTGGAGGAAGAGAACACCACTCGACACACGGTGACCTTCGCGAATCCACTGACGAGTGCTCAGCAGCCTTCCCTCTTCATGACGCACCACGTCCCGGAGGACCAAGCTGGCGCAGCGAAGGAGGCGATACGCCAGGCGGGACTCATGATGGAGCAGCTGAAGACCATCCGGGACGCGAGCCAGGCAGCTTATGACGCCAGTTCTGCCCTCCAAAGCAATGTCCAGGTCAGTCGACCGCTGTTTGTTCTGTTGGATATGCTACCAAAAACTTTTCTTTTCCGAAATTTATATTAGTCACCCACTGGGTGTGTCGAATAAACTCCGTGTTAGCGGGGGCACGCTGAGTGCACCCGCTGGGTGTAGTCCCCAAGGCTAAGGTCGACTGCTGGCAGTCGGCCTTAGGCTTTATGATGTCAATCTTTCTGTCAGTCGACTGGTCGACTGGATTTCGCAAACCGGTGGGGGCACGCTGAGTGCACCCACTGGGTGTAGTCCCCAAGGCTAAGGTCGACTGCTGGCAGTCGGCCTTAGGCTTTATGATGTCAATCTTTCTCTCAGTCGACTGGTCGACTGGATTTCACAAACCGGTGGGGGCACGCTAAGTGCACCCACTGGGTGTAGTCCTCAAGGCTAAGGTCGACTGCTGGCAGTCGGCCTTAGGCTTTATGATGTAAATCTTTCTGTCAGTCGACTGGTCGACTGGATTTCACCAAACCGGTGGGGGCACGCTAGGTGCACCCACTGGGTGTAGTCCCCAAGGCTAAGGTCGACTGCTGGCAGTCGGCCTTAGGCTTTATAATGTAAATCTTTCTGTCAGTCGACTGGTCGACTGGATTTCACAAACCGGTGGGGGCACGCTGAGTGCACCCACTGGGTGTAGTCCCCGAGACTGTGGTCGACTGCTTGTAGTTGATCACAGTCTTAGAGAATGCATCTCGCACGCTTTTTTTTTTTTTGAGGTCGACTGGTCGACTTTGTCTTCAACAAGATTAGTGGGGGCACGCTGAGTGCACCCACTGGGTGTAGTCCCCGAGACTACGGTTGAATGTTTGTATTCGGCTGTAGTCTTAGAAACGTGTGCTTTTCCCTTTTCACTCGGAAGTGAATTATTTTTGACATTTAGTCGATTGGTTCTTCGCAGAACTCTTGTGATCTTGTGGCTCGCTACTCAGAGCTGGAACAGAAGCATACTCAAGTCGAGCTGAGCTTGAAGCTGGTTCAAGAGAAGCTGACAAAGGCAAAGGAGGAGACCGAAGGTATGTTTGGTGAGACCCTGACGACTGCTTTTCCCCTTGCTTGTTTCAGCATCTGATCTTGCTGTGGCTTGCAGGTAAGGTAAGGGAGGCCCAGCAGAAGAAAGACCTTGAGCTAGCTGAGAAGATCAAGCTTGCTGACGAGAAGTTAGCTTCAGTCACCAAGCTCGAACAAGACAATACCAATCTGAAAACTGCTCTTGGGATTGCCAACAAGGAGGTCAGTCGACTGAGAACTGACAAAGCTGCCTTGACCGACCAAGTCAGCAAATTGGCTGAGAAGAAAACTGAACTGGAGGCCTTCCTGAGTAGCCTTGCCAAGAAGCTGTTTCTTATGCTTGAAGGTAAACCTCCATGTTTGGCAAATATTTCCAATTGTGGCTTTTTCCATTCGACTATCCCCTTGACTTAGTGATCACTCTTGCAGAATTTTGTCAAAACTTCGAAGAGGAAACCAGCCGACTGGAGCCAAACCTTGACCCCGTCAATTCTCCGGTGAACGACGAAGTTGCCATGGATGTTTTCCGACTGGAGTCTCGTGTTGCAGCTGTCGTGGACTATCTCGCAAGGCTGAAGGTCGCCACATCTCGCATCGACTCGACGCTCTGGCCTGAGGAGACACTTCAGAATGACCTTGAGTCGCTGATGGCCCGCTTGAACACGATCCCTGGTCGAGTGCAGGAGTGGAAGAAGTCCTCGGCTCGGTGTGGTGCAGATGTCGCTCTGTGTCTGGCCCGAGTCCACTGCAAAGATGCACGAGAGGAGAAGCTGGCGGCCCTTCGGGTGGCCAATACCAAGAAGCACGACTTCAGGTCCTTTATGGAGACTTTCCTTGCAGCTGCCCCTCGGATTGCCGACGGAATTGACCTTGATGAATTTGTTGCACCTTCCAGCCCTCCACAGGAGGGGTAAAAAACTTCTTCTGGCTCGACTCTTTAAATTTGCCTCGGTATGCCGAGTGGAATTGTAACCGACAAACTTTAACAGGCTTGACGCCTGAGCACTTTCGGTTCCTTTAGATATCGATTCGAACTTGAATTTGGCGCTTGAATATGATTGCCTTCGGCTCAAAATGTGTTTTGCAGGTTCAAAGCAAGGTGCCTGTGCTTAGGCGAGCGTTTGGACTGCAGCTAAGCCTCCGAGTGAGAGGGTCGCTCTCCACTCGGTAGGATTTTTGTAACTTAGGCGAGCGCAGGGCTGCAGCTAAGCTCCCGAGTGAGAGGGTTGCTCTCCACTCGGTAAGATTTTTATAACTTAGGCGAGCACGAGGCTGCAGCTAAGCCTCCGAGTGGAAGGCTGGCTTACCACTCGGTAGGATTTTCACAACTTAGGCGAGTGCTTGGACTGCAGCTAAGCCCCCGAGTGAGAGGGTTGCTCTTCACTCGGTAGGATTTTTATAACTTAGGCGAGCGCGAGGTCGCAGCTAAGCCTCCGAGTGGAAGGCTGGCTTACCACTCGGTAGGATTTTGATAAACTTAGGCGAGTCCTTGGACTGCAGCTAAGCCTCCGAGTGAGAGGATCGCTCTTCACTCGGTAGGATTTTCACAACTTAGGCGAGTGCTTGGACTGCAGCTAAGCCCCCGAGTGGAAGGCTGGCTTACCACTCGGTAGGATTTTGATAAACTTAGGCGAGTCCTTGGACTGCAGCTAAGCCTCCGAGTGAGAGGATCGCTCTTCACTCGGTAGGATTTTCACAACTTAGGCGAGTGCTTGGACTGCAGCTAAGCCCCCGAGTGGAAGGCTGGCTTACCACTCGGTAGGATTTTGATAAACTTAGGCGAGTCCTTGGACTGCAGCTAAGCCTCCGAGTGGAAGGCTGGCTTACCACTCGGTAGGATTTTGAGAAACTTAGGCGAAACGGATTCGCAGCTAAGCCTCCGAGTGAGAGTCTGGCTCACCACTCGGTAGGATTTTTACAAACTTAGGCGAAACGGATTCGCGGCTAAGTCACCCACTGAGGGGGAGTTTTTATGTGGACAAAAATAAAAAGTGATGACACTATTATTTCCAAACCCATGAACTACAGAAGCACTTTATTGCAACTCATCCGAGTGATAAAACTTAAGTGTAAAATGGGCGGAGTAGCTCCGCGTTCCAAGCTCGGGGCTCGTCGATATTATGCTCGACGTTGTAAAGACGGTACGCCCCGTTGTGGAGAACCTTGGTGACGATGAAGGGACCTTCCCAAGAAGGAGCAAGCTTGTGTGGTTTGTGCTGATCCACTCGGAGAACCAAATCCCCTTCCTGGAAGGCTCGACCTCTCACATTTCGGGCGTGGAAACGCCGCAGATCTTGTTGGTAGATGGTCGACCGGATCAGAGCCATCTCCCTTTCTTCCTCTAAAAGGTCGACCGCGTCCTGCCGCGCTTGTTCTGCTTCTGCTTCGCTGTAGATTTCAACTCGAGGAGCATTGTGGAGAAGATCACTCGGCAAGACTGCCTCAGCTCCATAGACCAAGAAGAATGGAGTTCTTCCGGTCGACCGATTAGGCGTGGTCCGCAGTCCCCAGAGTACAGATGGAAGTTCGTCGACCCAAGCTCCAGCCGCGTGTTTGAGATCATGCATCAGTCGAGGCTTCAGTCCCTTGAGAATCAGTCCATTAGCTCGCTCTGCTTGTCCATTCGACTGCGGATGGGCGACTGATGCGTAGTCGACTCGTGTGCCCTGGGAGTTGCAGAAAGCTCTGAATTCCTCTGAGTCAAAGTTCGACCCATTATCCGTTATGATGCTGTGCGGGACTCCATATCTGAATATTAGTTCCCTGATGAAGCTAACAGCAGTACCGGTGTCAAGGCTCTTGATTGGTTTAGCCTCGATCCACTTGGTGAACTTGTCGACTGCCACCAGTACATGCGTGAAGCCACTTCGTCCTGTTCTCAAAGGACCGATCATGTCCAGCCCCCAAACTGCAAAAGGCCAGACGAGTGGGATGGTCTTCAAAGCTGACGCAGGCTTGTGCGACATATTCGAGTAGAACTGACATCCCTCGCACTTATCCACTATCTCCTTTGCCATCTCATTCGCCTTGGGCCAGTAAAATCCGGCTCGGTATGCTTTGGCCACGATGGTCCGAGAGGACGCATGATGACCGCAGGTCCCCGAGTGAATATCATTGAGGATGAGTCGACCTTCTTCTGGTGTTATGCACTTCTGACCGACTCCAGGCGCGCTTTCTCTGTATAATTGTCCTTTGATTACGGTAAAGGCTTTAGATCGACGGACGATCTGTCGAGCCTCTTCCTCATCCTCCGGAAGCTCTTTCCTCAAGATATATGCGACATACGGAATCGTCCAGTCGGGAATGACTACCAAAACCTCCATGATCAAGTCGACCACCGCTGGGACTTCAACTTCAGTCGGATCTGTGGCACTCTTGGGCTGCGGAGTTTCTTCGGTGAAAGGATCTTCTTTGACTGACGGAGTGTGTATATGCTCCAAGAACACACCACTCGGAATGGCTTCTCTCTTGGAACCTATCTTTGCTAGATCATCAGCTGCTTGATTTTTCAGTCGGGGTATATGATGGAGCTCCAACCCCTCGAACTTTTTCTCCAGCTTCCTCACTGCACTGCAGTATCCAGTCATGGCTGGGCTTCTCACGTCCCACTCTTTCATCACCTGATTGACCACTAAATCCGAGTCGCCATAGACCATTAGGCGACGGACGCCGAGTGAAATGGTCATGCGCAACCCATATAGGAGGGCCTCATATTCTGCCTCATTGTTGGAGGAATCAAAGTGAATCTGGAGCACATATCTGAGCTTATCTCCTCTGGGGGAAACCAGGACAACCCCAGCACCGGAACCATTCAACATCTTAGAACCATCGAAAAACATGGTCCAATGCTCCGAGTGAACTTCAGTCGGCTGCTGCTGTTCGATCCACTCGGCGAGGAAATCTGCTATTGCCTGGGACTTAATGGCTTTCTTTGCCTCAAACTTGATATCAAGGGGAAGAAGTTCAATCGCCCATTTGGCCACTCGACCAGTTGCATCTCTGTTGTGCAAAATCTCTGATAGTGGAGCGTCGCTGACGACTGTGATTGAATGGTCAGAGAAATAATGAGCAACCTTCTTTGTGGTCATGTATATTCCATACACAAGCTTCTGATAATGAGGGTATCTCTGCTTGGATGGAGTCAAGACTTCAGACAAATAATACACTGGGCGTTGAACTTTGAGAGCTTTTCCTTCTTCTTCCCGCTCGACCGTTAGCACAGTACTGACGACTTGTCCTGTGGCTGCGATGTAGAGCAACAGAGGCTCTTTGCTGATTGGAGCAGCAAGCACCGGCTGGGTGGAGAGCAGAGCTTTTAGCTCGGCAAACGCTGCATCAGCTTCTGGAGTCCACTCGAACTTGTCAGCCTTCTTCATCAGTCGGTAAAGAGGCAATGCCTTTTCACCGAGTCGTGAGATGAATCGACTTAATGCGGCCAAGCATCCAGTAAGCTTCTGGACATCGTGCACTCGCACAGGGCGTTTCATTCGGAGAATAGTGCCAATCTTTTCTGGGTTGGCGTCGATTCCCCGTTCGGAAACGAGAAAACCGAGTAACTTGCCACCAGGAACTCCAAATGTGCACTTTGATGGATTGAGCTTGATATCATACCTTCTGAGGTTGGCAAATGTTTTGGCGAGGTCAGCGAGCAGGTCGGAACCTTTTCGTGACTTGACAACAATATCATCCATATAAGCTTCCACATTCTGACTGATTTGAGTGAGTAGACACTTCTGGATCATTCGCATAAATGTGGCTCCGGCATTCTTGAGGCCGAATGGCATGGTGATATAGCAGAAGCACCCGAATGGAGTGATGAAAGCTGTTTTTACTTCATCGGGCCCATACAGACGGATCTGGTGGTACCCGGAGTAAGCATCTAAAAAAGACAACCTCTCGCATCCCGCGGTCGAGTCAACAATTTGATCTATGCGAGGGAGAGGAAAGTGATCTTTCGGGCAGGCCCGGTTGATGTGCTTGAAATCAATGCACATTCGGAGCGACTTGTCCTTCTTAGGAACCATGACGACATTAGCGAGCCACTCGGAGTGGAATATCTCTCGGATAAATCCTGCCGCCAACAGTCGAGCCACTTCTTCACCGATGGCCTTTCTCTTCTGGACGGCGGACCGCCGAAGATGTTCTTTGACTGGCTTTGCAGACGAGTCGACTCTTAGGCGATGCTCAGCCAGTCCCCTGGGAACACCTGGCATGTCAGCGGGCTTCCATGCAAAAATGTCCCAGTTCTCACGGAGGAACTGGATGAGCGCTTCTTCCTATTTTGGGTCGAGTGTTGTGGAGATGCGTGTCGGAGCTGCTTCGGGGTCGGTCGGGTGAATGTGAACAGGCTTCGTCCCACCGGACGACTGGAATGCAGATTCTGTGGCGGGCTTCTTGGATCGCAGCAAGTCACTCGGATCTGCGTTTTGCTTGTATTCTTCGAACTCGACCGCTGTCACTTGGGAATCGGCAATTTTGGAGCCCTTCTGAAAGCACTCCTCTGCCTTTTTCCTATCACCGGTGACAGTGATCACACCTTTGGGACCGGGCATCTTCAATTTGAGGTACACGTAACATGGTCGAGCCATGAACCGTGCATAGGCTGGTCTCCCCAAAATGGCATGATATGCACTTTGAAAATCCACGACCTCAAACGTCAACTTTTCTTTGCGAAAATGCTTTGAATCGCCAAACACTACGTCCAAAGCTATCTGGCCGAGTGACTCGGCCTTCTTCCCTGGTATAACTCCATGGAAGCTCATGTTACAAGTGCTCAGTCGGGACATCGGAATGCCCATACCTTTCAACGTGTCTGCATATAACAGATTCAGCCCACTTCCACCGTCCATCAGCACCTTTGTCAGTCGAGTGCCTTCGACAACTGGATCGACCACCAAAGCTTGCCTCCCAGGGGTGGCAATATGAGTCGGGTGATCAGATTGGTCGAATGTGATGGGTGTTTGAGACCACTTCAGATAATTTGCCTTTGCTGGGGCAACCATGTTAACCTCTCGGTTAATCACTTTCAGTCGACTTCTGCTTTCCACATCTGCGAAGATCATCAGAGTGGAGTTGATATGCGGATATCCTCCCTCACTGTCCTCTTTGTCTTCGGCCTTGTCCGGCTCCTTCTCCTTGTCCTTAGACTGTTTTCCCTGAAACTGCTGGATCAGGAGTCGACATTGGCGAGTGGTGTGCTTTGGGTAAATGATATTCCCCTCTTCATCTTTCTTCGTGTGAATATGACACGGCATATCCATCACGTCGTTCCCTTCTTTATCCTTTACCTTCTTGGGGTTCCAGGATCCTTTTGGTTTCCCCTTAGACTTTCCTTGAGTCACGGCCAGAGCCTCTCCAGGAGCTGCCGGTTCAGCCTTCCGCTTCTGTTTCCGACTGACTCGGCTTGTGCTTGCCGCTTCGGAGTCGGTCTTCTACTTCGCCGTTGGCGTACTTGGTAGCAATCTCCATCATCCGACTCAAAGTCATGTCACCAGTTCGACCAAATTTCAAACTCAGTTCTCTGTTCTTGACGCCATCTTTGAAGGCGCATACTGCCTGATGGTCAGAGACATTTTCCACAGTGTGGTGCAAAGTGATCCACCTCTGAATATACTCTCTGAGAGTCTCATTGGTTTTCTGCACGCAGACTTGCAACTCTGTCAATCCCGCTGGTCGCTTGCAAGTCCCTTCGAACGTTCTGACGAACACTCGAGACAGATCTTCCCAAGTGTAAATGCTGCTAGGAGGCAATTGAGTCAACCATGCCCTGGCAGAACCTTCCAACATGAGGGGCAAATGCTTCATGGCCACCTCGTCGTTCCCACCACCGATCTGAACTGCCACTCGGTAGTCTTCAAGCCAAGTTTCAGGCTTAGACTCACCAGTGAACTTGCTAACTCCTGTTGCCAGCCTGAAATTGGGGGGGATAACTGCGGCTCTGATAGCTCTGCTGAAACATTCAGGACCAGAAACATGTACTCGACTACTCGTGGGTACATCTCTGTCGAGTGCACCTCGATGGGCTCTGTTCCGGTCGACCAACCCTTGCACGATAATGGACCGCGCGTCGAAGCCTGGCTCTCTGGGGTCAACTGGAACCCTACACCCTGTACTGTACTGACGCCTATCATCTGGCTGCCGAGGAGCGTAAGACCCACCCCTCGGAGGGGAATAGGGCACTCGACGCCTATCATCTCGGTCGAGTCTGTCGCCATATTGATCTCGCCGATTCTCACGCCCTTCGCGCCGCGGAGGCGATCTGGGGCTGTGAGCCGACTGAACCGTATTCACAGTGACGGATCGACTGTGAATTCTGTTGCGCGACTGAGACACGGCTGAATTCTGATCTCCTGCTGCTCGGAGCAGATCCCTGATCTGCAGCAAACCTCTGCCAGCTTCCGACTGCGAAGGCTGAATGGACTCTGCTATACGGGTCGCAGCTGCTAAATTCTGAATTGGGGTTCGATATACCTGAGTCGGCGGGAAGAGTTGACGTTGACTGGTGTCGGGAACTCGTTGCCGCGCGCGCTCGTCGAGTGCTCGCTGAAGGTTCTCCAGTCGAGTGCGCTCGGCCAAATTGGCCAGACGCGCCTCCTCCAAGGCACGAGCCTCGGGGGTTTCTCCTGCGATGGGAATACGCAGGGGATCCTCGTTCCTGCGGCGAAGCTCTTCTCTTTGCAGAGAGTCGAGTGGCTCGGGCTGGTACTCTTCGTAGCCTCGAGCAGGGTCGCCGCCGTCGCCTGCTCCACCACCGCGGGCGAAGCCAGGAGGGCTGTGGGGCCCGTCGACCATCAAGATTTCCGCCGCTGGATCACTGCTTCCGCACTCGGATGCAGTCTCTCCGGAGCCAGTCGACTGATCGAACAAGCCGTAGAGAGATTCGTTGGGCTCGATTGCCGCAACTTGTGTAGTGGTCGACCGGCGAGCCACCGCGTGACTCACCCATCGCTGAAGCCTCGACCGGCCTGAGCGCTTGCGCTGGCGGGAGACCGGGAGGGTGGAAGACGGAGGAGCCGACCGATACTGGGTCGACGGTTGCCGCAGCAGAACGCCGCGGACACATGCGCGAAAATGCGTCGCACCGCGGACGGGGAGCGCATCTACGTCGAGTGGAGCCTCCTGGAGCCATGCGGAGTCGTCGGCGATGAAGGTGAGAGTGCCGAGACGGATCTCTTGACCCTCGACCAAAACTCCAGCAGACACCATGATGAAAGTACTCGGAAGAATCGCAACTTCTCCACAAAATCGCTAAAACACCGGCCCCACGGTGGGCGCCAACTGTCGTGGTTCTAAGCCTGACAGTAGAGTGGGGGGTAGGTATGGAGAGGCAAGGTCCTAGATATGGAGAGGTTGTAAGCACAAGGGATGTACGAGTTCAGGCCCTTCTCGGAAGAAGTAACAGCCCTACGTCTCGGAGCCCGGAGGCGGTCGAGTGGATTATCAATGTATGGATTACAAGGTGCCGAACCCTTCTGCCTGTGGAGGGGGGTGGCTTATATAGAGTGCGCCAGGACCCCAGCCAGCCCACGTAGGAGAGGGTTTAAGGTGAGTTAAGTCTGGGGCGTTACTGGTAACGCCCCACATAAAGTGCCTTTACTATCATAAAGTCTACTTAATTACAGGCCGTTGCGGTGCAGAGTGCCCCTTGACCTCCTGGTGGTCGAGTGAGTCTTAGTGGTCGAGTCCTTCAGGCCAGTCGAGTGAATCCTCGTTGGTCGACTGGAAGGCAACCTCTTCTAGGGATGTCCTAGGGTAAGTTACTTGGAACAGGTCCATGACCCTACCCTAGGTACATAACCCCATCAACTCATTCCAGGCTCATTTTTGAGCTGGATTTGCGTCGGCGCGGACACGAGATGGACGCGCGCGCGCGCCTACTCCTCTCCCCGGGCCCGCTTGTCGGTGCCAGCCACAACCATTTCCCCCATTTTCCCAAAAACGCTCCCGCCAGTACGCGCCCCCGCCCCCAACCAGCGATGGAGGACGCCGTCGACCTCGACCTCGACGCCGCCGCCGGCCTCGCCTCCCTCGCCTCGTCCAGCGCCTCGCCCCCTCCGGGAAAGGCAAGCCTCGTGCCCCGTGCAAGACCGCCGCGGCGACCAAGCCGAAGAAGGCGCTGACGCCCGAACAGCGGGCGAGGGAATCGGCCAAGAGGAAGGGCCGGAGGCACGCCGCGAACGCGAGGGATGAGGCAGCTGTGTAGGCCGCCGCCGCCGCGCAGCAGGAGTTCACCAACGCCCGCGTCGCCGCTGCAACGAGGCAGGCGATTTACATGCTTGGGGTAAACCCTAGCCAGCACCACCTCGTCCAAGCCGCCGTCGCCGCGGCCAGCACTGGCTCGTCGGCATTTCCTCGGATGGTGATGCCCGACTCACCCCGCGCATCGGCTTGCAACCCGGTCCCCGGCTTCCACGTCTACCCGCAGGCCTCCCACCTTTCCGGGGAGTGCTCACCCGACGTGAGCGTGGTCGCGCTTTCCACACCCGCGCCCGCGCCCATCGACCTCAACGCCACCCCGGTGGTCGGTGACTCGTCGTCCGGCGGCACGAGGAAACACGCGCGACAGACGCCGGCCGGCGGTCTCCCGGACACCCGCAACCTGTTCGAGGAAATGCCGTCCGCCGTCGACGAGGACTACATGCAACACCTCATCTTCGAGGGTGGTGCGCCGGGCGCTGGCTACGATCCTGAGGAGACGCAAAGCCAGGACGGCCGCGGGGCGTTCACGCCGGCCGCTGGCTATGATCCCGATCAGGCGGCTTTCATGTGTGATTAGGTCGGTGTCGACCTGGACGGCTTCCCCCTCGACCACGAGTTCCCGGACGACTATGGGCTAGAGGAAGAGGACGAGTGCGACATCGAAGTGGAGCCTTTGTTCGAGGACGAGCTCGCCAACCAAGCCGCCGGGCCAAAGCCGAAGCGCAAGAGCAAACGCACGAAGGCATACACAGCTGCCAAGGACAAGCTTCTATGTGAGTGTTGGCGAGACATTGGACAAGACCCAAAGACGGGCGCCGAGCAAAAGCATTCAACCTTTTGGACTCGTGTGCACCGCGAGTTTCATGAGCGCAAGAAGTTTCCACCCTACCAATTTGTGAGCACGCGCGGGTGGGTCTCCATTTCCAAGCGGTGGAGGGTAATCCAACAAGAGTGCAACAAGTTTTGTGCCACCCTTGAGAGTGTCAAGGTCCGCCCCATGAGCGGCATCGGCGTGCAAGACATGGTATGATAGCAAGCAAGTCGGCCTCTTTTGTGCCATCAAGATCATTTTTTTACGTCTTCATTTGCTATCACTTGCCCATATGCTTGCATGGAAACATTTTATAGGCATTTCAAGCTTTGGAGGCATTCAAGGTTCAACACAATGGCAAGTGCTTCAACCTCTCCCATTGCTATCGTGTCATCAAGGACGACGAGAAGTTCAAGGCACAATATGCCGCACTCAAGGCACGTGGGGGAAAGGGCGTCGTGGAGGATGTCGGGGAGGGCGAGCCGGCATGACCGCGGGGGAAGACCAACTCCAAGAAGGAGGACAAGCGAGATGCGGCCACCAACGCCTTGATCACAAGCGTGGACGGCATGATGAATAAGAAGGACTCAAGGGAGGAGGAGCGCCGGCGTTTCAAAGAAGAGCAAATGAGCGCTTTCATGGAGATCCAAACACTAATGCAGAACCGGGCAATAGCACCGGTTCGTAAGGCCCTTTAGTGCCGGTTCGGTAACTGGCGCTAAAGTGTAGGCACTAAAGGCCCCCCCTTTAGTACCGGTTCAGCACGAACCGGTGCTAAAGGGCAACCACGTGGCACGAGCCAGTGGCATTATCCTAATTGGTGCCTTCGGAGCACGATAACAATTGGAAGTGGTTCATGGGGACGGTAGCGGGTAATAGTATTCTCCTTTGGGATCTATGACCTGGTCGAGCAAAAATCCCGCTATTTCCTCTTGAATTGCTTCTATGCGGTCCTCTGTTAGGAGCTTCTCCCGCACCTCTTTGAACGGTTAAGAAGAAGATCAATATGCATGTGTATTAGTTGTGTGACTAGATATCGATAATGGTGTAAAAATTGTGAATAGTGTTCTGACAAACGTACCCACTCCTATCTTTGAGATCTGCTCCTTTCGGACACCATCATGCGAATGTTCTCGCAAACGTAGTATGCACACAGATTATTCCCCGGCACCTGCTTCAGGGCCTTTACGAGAACCTGATGTCCATAGCAGCCATGTAGCGATGGACGTGCTCGTCCTCCTCCCTGACACGGCGATGTACCACCTCCGGCGGGCCCGGCTCCCTCTGCACCAAAAGTGGCCCATGCGAACGCCACCAAAGGAGATGAGGGTCGACGACGGGACCCGGGGCCGGGTTCCTCATCAAGCGTCGCGCCCCTGAAGGTAGCACCTCCCAGTGCCAGCCCGACGGAGCCCAGTCCCGGACATGGGTCCTCTGAAGCAGGACGTCGTCGCGAACGGGTCGACGGCGAGGATGCGGGCCGAGCATCGTCGACAACAAATACTATATGCCGCAAAAGTAAAGTAACATTTTTAAATGATGCATTGTGATTTCATACATGCAAATTCTAAATTTTATAACTAAAACTAACATTTCTAATATTTCTATAACTAAAAAACATTTCTATATAACTAACATTTCTATATAACTAACATTTCTAATATAACTAACATTTCTATATAACTAACATTTCTAATATTTCTATATAACTAACATGTCTATATAACTAACATTTCTATAACTAAAACTAACATTTCTAATAATTCTATAACTAAAAAACAGAAAGATTTCTAACAATTCTATAACAATGTGTGTGTGTGTGTGGTTGGCGGCCGGGGCAGGAGCTCACCGGCGAGGCGCGATGACGGGGGGCGGCGACGGGGACGGAGACGGAGACGGCGACGGGGACGGGGTGGCGACGACGGGGACGGGGACGGGCCGGGCGGGGACGAGGGAAGGACGGGGAGGGGCGCGGCGCGGGGACGGGGACGGCGACGGACGGCGACGACGACGAGGGGCGGCGGCGACGGGGCAGAGAAGAAAGAAGACGAGAAACTGACAAATTTTTTTGAAGTGTTTTCTTATATAGAACCCACCTTTAGTACCGGTTGGAGCCACCAACCGGTACTAAAGGTCTGTTTTGGCCAGGCGAAGCGGGGGGAACCGCACCCCCTTTAGTACCGGGTCGTGGTGTTGGGGAACGTAGCAGAAATTCAAAATTTTCCTACGTGTCACCAAGATCTATCTATGGAGAGACTAGCAACGAGGGGAAGGAGAGTGCATCTACATACCCTTGTAGATCGCTAAGCGGAAGCGTTCAAGTGAACGGGGTTGATGGAGTCGTACTCGTCGTGATTCAGATCACCGATGATCCTAGTGCCGAACGGACGGCACCTCCGCGTTCAACACATGTACAGCTCGACGATGTCTCCCACGCCTTGATCCAGCAAGGAGAGAGGGAGAGGTTGAGGAAGACTCCATCCAGCAGCAGCACAACGGCGTGGTGGTGATGGAGGAGCGTGGCAATCCTGCAGGGCTTCGCCAAGCACCTACGGGAGAGGAGGAGGTGTCACGGGAGGGAGGGAGGCGCCAAGGGCTCAGGTATGGATGCCCTCCCTCCCCTCCACTATATATAGGGGCAGGGGAGAGGGGAAGGCGCAGCCTTGCCCCCTCCTCCAAGGAAGGGGTGCGGCTAAGAGGGGGGGAGGAGTCCATCCTCCCCAAGGCACCTCGGAGGTGCCTTCCCCCTTTAGGACTCTCCCCTTTTTCCTATATCTTGGCGCATGGGCCTCTAGGGGCTGGTGCCCTTGGCCCATGTAGGCCAAGGCGCACCCCCTACAGCCCATGTGGCCCCCCGGGGCAGGTGGCCCCACCCGGTGGGCCCCCGGGACCCTTCCGGTGGTCCCGGTACAATACCGATGACCCCGAAACTTGTCCCGATGGCCGAAACAGGACTTCCTATATATAAATCTTTACCTCCGGACCATTCCGGAACTCCTCGTGACGTCCGGGATCTCATCCGGGACTCCGAACAACATTCGGTAACCACATACAAGCTTCCTTTATAACCCTAGCGTCATCGAACCTTAAGTGTGTAGACCCTACAGGTTCGGGAGACATGCAGACATGACCGAGATGTTCTCCGGTCAATAACCAACAGCGGGATCTGGATACCCATGTTGGCTCCCACACGTTCCACGATGATCTCATCGGATGAACCACGATGTCAAGGACTCAATCGATCCCGTATACAATTCCCTTTGTCTAGCGGTATGGTACTTGCCCGAGATTCGATCGTCGGTATACCGATACCTTGTTCAATCTCGTTACCGGCAAGTCTCTTTACTCGTTCCGTAACACATCATCCCGTGATCAACCCCTTGGTCACATTGTGCACATTATGATGATGTCCTACCGAGTGGGCCCAGAGATACCTCTCCGTTTACACGGAGTGACAAAATCCCAATCTCGATTCGTGCCAACCCAACAGACACTTTCAGAGATACCCGTAGTGTACCTTTATAGCCACCCAGTTACGTTGTGACGTTTGGCACACCCAAAGCACTCCTACGGTATCCGGGAGTTGCACAATCTCATGGTCTAAGGAAATGATACTTGACATTAGAAAAGCTTTAGCATACGAACTACATGATCTTGTGCTAGGCTTAGGATTGGGTCTTGTCCATCACATCATTCTCCTAATGATGTGATCCCGTTATCAACGACATCCAATGTCCATGGTCAGGAAACCGTAACCATCTATTGATTAACGAGCTAATCAACTAGTGGCTTACTAGGGACATGGTGTTGTCTATGTATCCACACATGTATCTGAGTTTCCTATCAATACAATTCTAGCATGGATAATAAACGATTATCATGAACAAGGAAATATAATAATAATCAATTTATTATTGCCTCTAGGGCATATTTCCAACAGTCTCCCACTTGCACTAGAGTCAATAATCTAGTTCACATCGATATGTGATTAACACTCAAGGTCACATCCCCATGTGACTAACAGCCAAAGAGTTTACTAGAGTCAATAATCTAGTTCACATTTACCATGTGATTAACACTCGATGAGTTCTGGGTTTGATCATGTTATGCTTGTGAGAGAGGTTATAGTCAACGGGTCTGAACCTTTCAGATCCGTGTGTGCTTTACAAATCTCTATGTCATCTCCTAGATGCAGCTACCACGTTCTATTTGGAGCTATTCCAAATAACTGTTCTACTTGGAGCTATTCTAAATTGTTGCTCCATTATACGTATCCGGTATCTCTACTCAGAGCTATCCGGATAGGTGTTAAGCTTGCATCGACGTAACCCTTTACGACGAACTCTTTTACCACCTCCATAATTGAGAAAATTCCTTAGTCCACTAGTTACTAAGGATAATTTTGACCGCTGTCCTGTGATCCATTCTTGGATCACTCTTGTACCCCTTGACTGACTCATGGTAAAGCACACTTCAGGTGCGGTACACAGCATAGCATACTGTAGAGCCTATGTCTTAAGCATAGGGGACGACCTTCGTTCCTTTCTCTCTATTCTACCATGGTCGAGCTTTAAGTCTTAACTTCATACCTTACAACTCAGGCAAGAACTCCTTCTTTGACTGATCCATCTTGAACACCTTCAAGATCACGTCAAGGCATGTGCTCATTTGAAAGTACTATTAAGCGTTTTGATCTATCCTTATAGATCTTGATGCTCAATGTTCAAGTAGCTTAATCCAGGTTTTCCATTGAAAACACTTTCCAAATAACCCTATATGCTTTCCAGAAATTCTACGTCATTTCTGATCATTAATATGTCAACAACATATACTCATCAGAAATTCTATAGTGCTCCCACTCACTTCTTTGGAAATACAAGTTTCTCATAAACTTTGTATACACCCAAAATCTTTGATCATCATCAAAGCATACATTCCAACTCCGAGATGCTCACTCCAGTCCTCAGAAGGATTGCTGGAGCTTTGAACACTTATTAGCATATTTCAGGATAGACAAAACCTTCCGGTTGTATCACATACAACCTTTCCTCAAGAATCGTCGAGGAAACAATGTTTTGACATCCTATCTGCAAGATTTCATAAATAATGCAGTAATTGCTAATATAATTCCAACAGACTCTTAGCATCGCTACGAGTGAGAAAGTCTCATCGTAGTCAACTCCTTGAACTTGTCGAAAAACATCTTAACGACAAGTCGAGCTTTCTCAATGGTGACACTTACCATCATTGTCTGTCTTCCTTTCAAAATCCATATGTACCTAACAGCCTTACGACCATCAAGTAGTTCTTCCAAAGTCTACACTTTGTTTTCATACATGGATCCTCTCTCGGGTTTTATGGCCTTGAGCCATTTATCGGAATCCGGGCCCACCATCGCTTCTCCATAGCTCGTAGGTTCATTGTTGTCTAGCAACATGACTTCCAAGACAGGATTACGTACCACTCTGAAGTAGTACGCATCCTTGTCATCCCACGAGGTTTGATAGTGACTCGATCCGAAGTTTCATGATCACTATCATAAGCTTCCACTTCAGTTGGTGTACGTGCCACAGGAACAACTTCCTGTGCCCTGCTACACACTTGTTGAAGTGACGGTTCAATAACCTCATCAAGTCTCCACCATCCTCCCACTCAACTTTTCGAGAGAAACCTTTCCTCGAAAAAGGACCCGATTCAAGGAACAATCCCTATTGCTTTCGGATCTGAATTAGGAGGTATACTCAACTGTTTTTGGGTGTCCTATGAAGATGCATTTTATCTGCTTTGGGTTCGAGCTTATCAACCTGAAACCTTTTCACATAAGCGTCGCAGCCCCAAACTTTCAAGAAACGGCAACTTAGGTTTCTCCAAACCATAGTTCATACGGTGTCGTCTCAACGAAATTATGTGGTGCCCTATTTAAAGTGAATGTGGTTGTCTCTAATGCCTAACCCATGAACGATAGTGGTAACTCGATAAGAGACATCATGGTATGCACCATATCCAATAGGGTGCAACTATGACGTTTGGACACACCATCACACTATGGTGTTCCAGGCTGTATCAGTTGTGAAACAATTTCCACAATGTCTAAATTCTGTGCCAAACTCGTGATTCAGATATTCATCTCTATGATCATATCATAGATCTTTTATCCTCTTGTCACGATGATCTTTCAACTTCACACTGAAATTACTTGAACCTTTCAATAATTCAGACTCGTGATTCATCAAGTAAATATACTCAACATCTACTCGAATCATCTGTGAAGTAAGAACATAACGATATTCACTGCATGCCTCAGCACTCATTGGACTGCACACATCAAAATGTGTTACTTCCAACAAGTTGCTATCTTGTTCCATCTTACTGAAAACGAGGCTTTTCAGTCATCTTGCCCATGTGGTATGATTTGCATGTCCCAAGTGATTCAAAATCAAGTGAGTCAAAAACGGTCCATTTGCATGGAGTTTCTTCATGCATATACACCAATAGACATGGTTCGCATGTCTCAAACTTTTCAAAAATGAGTGAGCCCAAAGATCCATCAATATGGAGCTTCTTCATGCGTTTTATACCGATATGACTTACGTGGTAGTGCCACAAGTAGGTGGTACTATCATTACTATCTTTTGGCATGAACATGTGTATCACTACGATCGAGATTTAATAAACCATTCATTTTAGGTGTAAGACCATTGAAGGTATTATTCAAATAAACAGAGTAACCATTATTCTCCTTAAATGAATAACCGTATTGCGATAGACGTAATCCAATCATGTCTATGCTCAATGCAAACACCAAATAACAATTATTTAGGTTTAACACCAATCTCTTTGGTAGAGGGAGCGTGCGATGCTTGATCATATCAAGCTTGGAAAAACTTCCAACACATATCGTCAGCTCACCTTTAGCTAGTCTCCGTTTATTCCGTAGCCTTTTGTTTCGAGTTACTAACACTTAGCAACCGAACCGGTATCTAATACCCTGGTGCTACTAGGAGTACTAGCAAAGTACACATTAACACAATGTATATCCAATATACTTCTATCGACCTTGCCAGCCTTCTTATCTACCAAGTATCTAGGGTAATTCTGCTCTAGTGGTTGTTCCCCTTATTACAGAAGCACTTAGTCTCGGGTTTGGGTTTTACCTTGGGTTTCTTCACTAGAGCAGCAGCTGATTTGCCGTTTCATGAAGTATCCCTTCTTGCCCTTGCCCTTCTTGAAACTAGTGGTTTCACCAACCATCAACAATTGATGCTCCTTCTTGATTTCTACTTTTGCGGTGTCAAACATCGCGAATACCTCAAGGATCATCATATATATCCCTGATATGTTATAGTTCATCACGAAGCTCTAACAGCTTGGTGGCAATGACTTTGGAGAACCATCACTGTCTTATCTGGAAGATCAACTCCCACTCGATTCAAATGATTGTTGTACTCAGACAATCTGAGCACAAGCTCAACAATTGAGCTTTTCTCCTTAGTTTGCAGGTTAAGAAAGTCATCGGAGGTCTTATACCTCTTGACATGGGCACGAGCCTGAAATCCCAATTTCAGCCCTCAAAACATCTCATATGTTTCGCGATGTTTCAAAACGTCTTTGGTGCGTCAACTCTAAACCGTTTAACTGAACTATCACGTAGTTATCAAAACGTGTATGTCAGATGTTCGCAACAACCACAGACAACGTTCGAGGTTCAGCACACTGAGCGGTGCATTAAGGACATAAGCCTTCTATGAAGCAATGAGGACAATCCTCAGTTTACGGACCTAGTCCGCATAATTGCTACTAACAACTTTCAACTAATTTTTCTCTAGGAACATATCTAAACAGTAGAACTATAGCGTGAGCTACGACATAATTTGCAAAAACCTTTTGACTATGTTCAGGATAATTAAGTTCATCTTATGAACTCCCACTCAGATAGACATCCCTCTAGTCATCTAAGTGATTACATGATCCGAGTCAAACTAGGCCGTGTCCGATCATCACGTGAGACGGACTAGTCATCATCGGTGAACATCTTCATGTTGATCGTATCTTCTATACGACTCATGTTCGACCTTTCGGTCTCCGTGTTCCGAGGCCATGTCTGTACATGCTAGGCTCGTCAAGTTAACCCTAAGTGTTTCGCGTGTGTAAATCTGTCTTACACCCGTTGTATGTGAACGTTAGAATCTAACACCCGATCATCACGTGGTGCTTCGAAACACGAACTGTCGCAACGGTGCACAGTTAGGGGAGAACACTTCTTAAAATTGTTGTAAGGGATCATCTTATTTACTACCGTCGTTCTAAGCAAATAAGATGTATAAACATGATAAACATCACATGCAATCAAATAGTGACATGATATGGCCAATATCATTTTGCTCCTTTTGATCTTCATCTTCGGGGCTCCATGATCATCATCATCACCGGCATGACACCATGATCTCCATCATCATGATCTCCATCATCGTGTCTTCATGAAGTTGTCACGCCAACGACTACTTCTACTACTATGGCTACCGGTTAGCAATAAAGTAAAGTAATTACATGGCGTTGTTCAATGACACGCAGGTCATACAATAAATAAAGACAACTCCTATGGCTCCTGCCGGTTGTCATACTCATCGACATGCAAGTCGTGAATCCTATTACAAGAACATGATCAATCTCATACATCGCATATCATTCATCACATTCTTGTTGGCCATATCACATCACAAAGCATACCCTGCAAAAACAAGTTAGACGTCCTCTAATTGTTGTTTGCATGTTTTACGTGGCTGCTATGGGTTTCTAGCAAGAACGTTTCTTACCTACGCATGAACCACAACGTGATATGCCAATTGCTATTTACCCTTCATAAGGACCCTTTTCATCGAATCCGATCCGACTAAAGTGGGAGAGACAGACACCCGCCAGCCACCTTATGCAACTAGTGCATGTTTGTCGGTGGAACCGGTCTCACGTAAGCGTACGTGTAAGGTTGGTCTGGGCCGCTTCATCCCACGATGCCGCCGAATCAAGATAAGACTAGTAACGGCAAGCATATTGAACAATATCGACGCCCACAACTACTTTGTGTTCTACTCGTGCAAAGAATCTACGCAATAGACCTAGCTCATGATGCCACTGTTGGGGAACGTAGCAGAAATTCAAAATTTTCCTACGTGTCACCAAGATCTATCTATGGAGAGACTAGCAACGAGGGGAAGGAGAGTGCATCTACATACCCTTGTAGATCGCTAAGCGAAAGCGTTCAAGTGAACGGGGTTGATGGAGTCGTACTCGTCGTGATTCAGATCACCGATGATCCTAGTGCCGAACGGACGGCACCTCCGCGTTCAACACACGTACAGCTCGACGATGTCTCCCACGCCTTGATCCAGCAAGGAGAGAGGGAGAGGTTGAGGAAGACTCCATCCAGCAGCAGCACAACGGCGTGGTGGTGATGGAGGAGCGTGGCAATCCTGCAGGGCTTCGCCAAGCACCTACGGGAGAGGAGGAGGTGTCACGGGAGGGAGGGAGGCGCCAAGGGCTCAGGTATGGATGCCCTCCCTCCCCTCCACTATATATAGGGGCAGGGGAGAGGGGGGAGGCGCAGCCTTGCCCCTTCCTCCAAGGAAGGGGTGCGGCTAAGAGGGGGGGAGGAGTCCATCCTCCCCAAGGCACCTCGGAGGTGCCTTCCCCCTTTAGGACTCTCCCCTTTTTCCTATATCTTGGCGCATGGGCCTCTAGGGGCTGGTGCCAATGGACCATGTAGGTCAAGGCGCACCCCCTACAGCCCATGTGCCCCCCCGGGGCAGGTGGCCCCACCCGGTGGGCCCCGGGACCCTTCCGGTGGTCCCGGTACAATACCGATGACCCCGAAACTTGTCCCGATGGCCGAAACAGGACTTCCTATATATAAATCTTTACCTCCGGACCATTCCGGAACTCCTCATGACGTCCGGGATCTCATCCGGGACTCCAAACAACATTCAGTAACCACATACAAACTTCCTTTATAACCCTAGCGTCATCGAACCTTAAGTGTGTAGACCCTACGGGTTCGGGAGACATGTAGTCATGACCGAGATGTTCTCCGGTCAATTACCAACAGCGGGATCTGGATACCCATGTTGGCTCCCACATGTTCCACGATGATCTCATCGGATGAACCACGATGTCAAGGACTCAATCCATCCCGTATACAATTCCCTTTGTCTAGCGGTATGGTACTTGCCCGAGATTCGATCGTCGGTATACCGATACCTTGTTCAATCTCGTTAACGGCAAGTCTCTTTACTCGTTCCGTAACACATCATCCCGTGATCAACCCCTTGGTCACATTGTGCACATTATGATGATGTCCTACCGAGTGGGCCCAGAGATACCTCTCCGTTTACACGGAGTGACAAAATCCCAATCTCGATTCGTGCCAACCCAACAGACACTTTCAGAGATACCCGTAGTGTACCTTTATAGCCACCCAGTTACGTTGTGACGTTTGGCACACCCAAAGCACTCCTACGGTATCCGGGAGTTGCACAATCTCATGGTCTAAGGAAATGATACTTGACATTAGAAAAGCTTTAGCATACGAACTACATGATCTTTGAAGGAAATATGCCCTAGAGGCAATAATAAAGTTATTATTTATTTCCTTATAATCATGATAAATGTTTATTATTCATGCTAGAATTGTATTTACCGGAAACATAATACATGTGTGAATACATAGACAAACAAAGTGTCACTAGTATGCCTCTACTTGACTAGCTCGTTAATCAAAGATGGTTATGTTTCCTAACCATGAACAATGAGTTGTTATTTGATTAACGAGGTCACATCATTAGCAGAATGATCTGATTGACATGACCCATTCCATTAGCTTAGCACCCGATCGTTTAGTATGTTGCTATTGCTTTCTTCATGACTTATACATGTTCCTATGACTATGAGATTATGCAACTCCCGTTTACCGGAGGAACACTTTGGGTACTACCAAATGTCACAACGTAACTGGGTGATTATAAAGGAGTACTACAGGTGTCTCCAATGGTCGATGTTGGGTTGGCATATTTCGAGATTAGGATTTGTCACTCCGATTGTCGGAGAGGTATCTCTGGGCCCTCTCGGTAATACACATCACATAAGCCTTGCAAGCATTACAACTAATATGTTAGTTGTGAGATGATGTATTACGGAACGAGTAAAGAGACTTGCCAGTAACGAGATTGAACTAGGTATTGGATACCGACGATCGAATCTCGGGCAAGTAACATACCGATGACAAAGGGAACAACGTATGTTGTTATGCGGTCTGACCGATAAAGATCTTCGTAGAATATGTAGGAGCCAATATGGGCATCCAGGTCCCGCTATTGGTTATTGACCAGAGACGTGTCTCGGTCATGTCTACATTGTTCTCGAACCCGTAGGGTCCGCACGCTTAAGGTTACGATGACAGTTATATTATGAGTTTATGCATTTTGATGTACCGAAGGTTTTTCGGAGTCCCGGATGTGATCACGGACATGACGAGGAGTCTCAAAATGGTCGAGACATAAAGATTGATATATTGGAAGCCTATGTTTGGACATCGGAAGTGTTCCGGGTGAAATCGGGATTTTACCGGGTTACCAGGAGGTTACCGGAACCCCCCGGGAGCCGTATGGGCCTACATGGGCCTTAGTGGAAAGGAGAAAGGGGCAGCCCAAGGGGGCTGCGCGCCTCCCCCCTTCCCCTAGTCCTATTAGGACTAGGAGAGGTGGCCGGCCACCCCTCTCCCTCTTTCCCCCTTGGGAATCCTAGTTGGAATAGGATTGGGGGGGGGGGAGTCCTACTCCCGGTAGGAGTAGGACTCCTCCTGCGCCTCTCTCTCTTGGCCGGCGCCCCCTCCCCCCTTGGCTCCTTTATATACTGAGGTAGAGGCACCCCATAGACACACAAGTTGACACAAGTTGATCCACGTGATCGATTCCTTAGCCGTGTGCGGTGCCCCCTGCCACCATATTCCTCGATAATACTGTAGCGGAGTTTAGGCGAAGCCCTGCTGCTGTAGTTCATCAAGATCGTCACCACGCCGTCGTGCTGACGAAACTCTTCCCCGACACTTTGCTGGATCGGAGTCCGGGGATCGTCATCGAGCTGAACGTGTGCTCGAACTCGGAGGTGCCGTAGTTTCGGTGCTTGATCGGTTGGATCGAGAAGACGTACGACTACTTCCTCTACGTCGTGTCATCGCTTCCGCAGTCGGTCTGCGTTGGGTACGTAGACAATACTCTTCCCTCGTTGCTATGCATCACATGATCTTGCGTGTGCGTAGGAAATTTTTTGAAATTACTACGAAACCCAACAGTGGCATCCGAGCCTAGTTTATTTATGTTGATGTTATATGCACGAGTAGAACACAAGTGAGTTGTGGACGATACAAGTCATACTGCCTACCAGCATGTCATACTTTGGTTCGGCGGTATTGTTGGACGAGACGACCCGGACCAACCTTACGCGTACGCTTGCGCGAGACCGGTTCCCTCGACGTGCTTTGCACAGAGATGGCTTGCAGGCGACTGTCTCTCCAACTTTAGTTGAACCGAGTATGGCTACGCCCGGTCCTTGAGAAGGTTAAAACGGAGTCTATTTGACAAACTATCGTTGTGGTTTTGATGCGTAGGTGAGATTGGTTCTTACTTAAGCCCGTAGCAGCCACGTAAAACATGCAACAACAAAGTAGAGGATGTCTAACTTGTTTTTGCAGGGCATGTTGTGATGTGATATGGTCAAGGCATGATGCTGAATTTTATTGTATGAGATGATCATGTTTTGTAACCGAGTTATCGGCAACTGGCAGGAGCCATATGGTTGTCGCTTTATTGTATGCAATGCAATCGCGATGTAATGCTTTACTTTATTACTAAACGGTAGTGATAGTCGTGGAAGCATAAGATTGGCGAGACGACAACGATGCTACGATGGAGATCAAGGTGTCGCGCCGGTGACGATGGTGATCATGACGGTGCTTCTGGAGATGGAGATCACAAGCACAAGATGATGATGACCATATCATATCACTTATATTGATTGCATGTGATGTTTATCTTTTTATGCATCTTATCTTGCTTTGATTGACGGTAGCATTATAAGATGATCTCTCACTAAATTATCAAGAAGTGTTCTCCCTGAGTATGCACCGTTGCTAAAGTTCGTCGTGCCCAGACACCACGTGATGATCGGGTGTGATAAGCTCTACGTCCATCTACAACGGGTGCAAGCCAGTTTTGCACACGCAGAATACTCAGGTTAAACTTGACGAGCCTAGCATATGCGGATATGGCCTCGGAACACGGAGACCGAAAGGTCGAGCGTGAATCATATAGTAGATATGATCAACATAACGATGTTCACCATTGAAAACTACTCCATCTCACGTGATGATCGGTCATGGTTTAGTTGATTTGGATCACGTAATCACTTAGAGGATTAGAGGGATGTCTATCTAAGTGGGAGTTCTTAAGTAATATGATTAATTGAACTTAAATTTATCATGAACTTAGTCCTGGTAGTATTTTGCAAATTATGTTGTAGATCAATAGCTCGCGTTGTTGCTTCCCTGTGTTTATTTTGATATGTTCCTAGAGAAAATCATGTTGAAAGATGTTAGTAGCAATGATGCGGATTGGATCCGTGATGTGAGGTTTATCCTCATTGCTGCACAGAAGAATTATGTCCTTAATGCACCGCTAGGTGACGGACCTATTGCAGGAGCAGATGCAGATGTTATGAACGTTTGGCTAGCTCAATATGATGACTACTTGATAGTTTAGTGCACCATGCTTAATGGCTTAGAATCGGGACTTCAAAGACGTTTTGAACGTGATGGAGCATATGAGATGTTCCAGGAGTTGAAGTTAATATTTCAAGCAAATACCCGAGTTGAGAGATATGTAGTCTCCAACGAGTTCTATAGCTAAAAGATGGAGGAGAATCGCTCAACTAGTGAGCATGTGCCCAGATTGTCTGAGTACAAACAATCGCTTGAATCAAGTGGGAGTTAATCTTCCAGATAAGATAGTGATTGACAGAATTCTCTAGTCACCATCACCAAGTTAGTAGAACTTCATGATGAACTATGATATGCAAGGGATAACGGAAACGATTCCCAAGCTCTTCATAATACGGAAATTGACGAAGGTAGAAATCAAGAAAAACATCAAGTGTTGATGGTAGACAAGACCACTAGTTTCAAGAAAAGGGCAGAGGGAAGAAGGGAACTTCAAGTAGAACGGCAAGCAAGTTGCTGCTCAAGTGAAGAAGCCCAAGTCTGGTCCTAAGCCTGAGACTAAGTGTTTCTACTGCAAAGGGACTGGTCACTGGAAGCGGAACTACCCCAAGTGATTGGCAGATAAGAAGGATGGCAAAGTGAACATAAGTATATTTTATATACATGTTATTGATGTGTACTTTACTAGTGTTTATAGCAACCCCTCAGTATTTGATACTAGTTCAGTTGCTAAGATTAGTAACTCGAAACGGGAGTTGCAGAATAAACAGAGACTAGTTAAGGGTGAAGTGACGATGTGTGTTGGAAGTGGTTCCAAGATTGATATGATCATCATCGCACACTCCCTATACTTTCGGGATTAGTGTTGAACCTGAATAAGTGTTATTTGGTGTTTGCGTTGAGCATGAATATGATTTGATCATGTTTATTGTAATACGGTTATTCATTTAAGTAAGAGAATAAATTGTTGTTCTGTTTACATGAATAAAACCTTATATGGTTACACACCCAATGAAAATAGTTCATTGGATCTCGATCGTAGTGATACACATAATCATAATATTGAAACCAAAAGATACAAAGTTAATAATGATAGTGCAACTTATTTGTAGCACTGCCGTTTAGGTCATATTGGAGTAAAGCGCATGAAGAAACTCCATGATGATGGGATTTTGGAATCACTTGATTATGAATCACTTGATGCTTGCGAACCATGCCTCATGGGCAAGATGACTAAAACGCCGTTCTCCGGAACAATGAAGCAAGCAACAGATTTGTTGGAAATCATACATACTGATGTATGTGGTCCGATGAATATTGAGGCTCGCGATAGATATCATTATTTTCTGATCTTCACAGATGATTTGAGCAGATATGAGTATATCTACTTGATGAAACAAAGGTCTGAAACATTTGAAAAGTTCAAAGAATTTCAGAGTGAAGTGGAGAATCATCGTAACAAGAAAATAAAAGTTTCAACGATATGATCGCAGAGGTAAAATATTTGAGTTACGAGTTTGGCCTTCAGTTAAAACAATGTGAAATAGTTTCACTACTCACGCCACCTGGAACACCACAATGTAATGGTGTGTCCGAACGTCATAACCGTACTTTATTAGATATGGTGCGATCTATGATGTCTCTTACCGATCTACCATTATCGTTTTGGGGTTATGCATTAGAGACAGCTGCATTCATGTTAAATAGGGCACCATCAAAGTCCGTTGAGACGACACAATCTGAACTGTGGTTTGGCAAGAAACCAAAGTTGTCGTTTCTTAAAGTTTGGGGTTGTGATGCTTATATGAAAAAGTTTCATCCTAATAAGCTCAAACCCAAATCGGAGAAATATGTCTTCATAGGATACCCAAAGGAGACTGTTGGGTACACCTTCTATCACAAATCCGAAGGCAAGACTTTTGTTGCTAAATTCGGAGTTTTTCTAGAGAAGGAGTTTCTCTCGAAAGAAGTGAGTGGGAGGAAAGTAGAACTTGATGAGGTAACTGTACCTTCTCCCTTATTGGAAAGTAGTTCATCACAGAAATCTGTTCCTGTGACTACTACACCAATTAGTGAGGAAGCTAATGATGATGATCATGTAACTTCAGATCAAGTTACTACCAAATCTCGTAGGTAAGCCAGAGTGAGATCCGCACCAGAGTGGTACGGTAATCCTGTTCTGGAAGTCATGTTACTAGACCATGACAAACTTGCGAACTATGAGGAAGCGATGATGAGCCCAGATTCCGTGAAATGGTTTGAGGCCATGAAATCTGAGATATAATCCATGTATGAGAACAAAGTATGGACTTTGGTTGACTTGCCCGATGATCGGCAAGCCATAGAAAATAAATGGATCTTCAAGAGGAAGACGGACGCTGATAGTAGTGTTACTATCTACAAGCTAGAATTGTCGCAAAAAGGTTTTCGACAAGTTCAAGGTGTTGACTACGATGAGATTTTCTCACTCGTATCTATGCTTAAGTCTGTTCGAATCATGGTTAGCAATTGCCGCATTTTATGAAATCTGGCAAATGGATAAACAAAACTGCATTCCTTAATGGATTTATTAAAGAAGAGTTGTATATGATGCAACCAGAAGGTTTTGTCAATCCTAAAGGTGCTAACAAAATGTGCAAGCTCCAGCGATCCATCTATGGACTGGTGCAAGCCTCTCGGAGTTGGAATATACGCTTTGATGAGTTGATCAAAGCATATGGTTTTATCAGACTTTTTGAGAAGCCTGTATTTACAATAAAGTGAGTGGGAGCACTACAGCCTTTCTGATTAGTATATGTGAGTGACATATTGTTGATCAGAAATGATGTAGAATTTTTCTGCAAAGCATAAAGGAGTGTTTTAAAGGAGTTCTTTAAAAGGAAAAAAACCTCAGTAAAACCTACTTACATATTGAGCTTCAAGATCTATAGAGATAGATCAAGACGCTTGATAAGTTTTTTCAATGAGTACATACCTTGACAAGATTTTGAAGTAGTTCAAAATGGAGCAGTCAAAGAAAAAGTTCTTGCCTGTATTACAAGGTATGAAATTGAGTAAGACTCAAATCCCGACCACAGCAGAAAATAGAAAAAAAAATGAATGAAAAGTCATTCCCTATGCCTCAGTCATAGGTTCTATAAAGTATGCTATGTTATGTACCAGAACTATTGTATACCTTGCTCAGTATTTGACAAGGGAGTACAATAGTGATCTAGGAGTAGATCACTGGACATTGGTCAAGAATATCCTTAGTGAGGACTAAGGAAATATTTCTCGATTATGGAGGTGATAAAAGAGCCCGTCGTAAAAGTTACCTCAGTGCAAGTTTTCACACCGATCCAGATGACTCTAAGTCTCAATCTGGATACATATTGAAAGTGGGAGAAATTAGCTAGAGTAGCACCGTGCAGAGCATTGTAGACATAGAATATTTGCAAAATGCATACGGCTCTGAATGTGACAGACCCGTTGACTAAGCTTCTTTCACGAGCAAAACATGATCACACCTTAGTACTTTTTGGGTGTTAATCACATAGCGATGTGAACTAGATTATTTACTCTAGTAAACCCTTTGGGTGTTGGTCACATGATGATGTGAACTATGGGTGTTAATCATATATAGATATGAATATTAGTGTTAAATCACATGACGATGTGAACTAGATTATTGACTCTAGTGCAAGTGGGAGACTGAAGGAAATATGCCCTAGAGGCAATAATAAAGTTATTATTTATTTCCTTATAATCATGATAAATGTTTATTATTCATGCTAGAATTGTATTTACCGGAAACATAATACATGTGTGAATACATAGACAAACAAAGTGTCACTAGTATGCCTCTACTTGACTAGCTCGTTAATCAAAGATGGTTATGTTTCCTAACCATGAACAATGAGTTGTTATTTGATTAACGAGGTCACATCATTAGCAGAATGATCTGATTGACATGACCCATTCCATTAGCTTAGCACCCGATCGTTTAGTATGTTGCTATTGCTTTCTTCATGACTTATACATGTTCCTATGACTATGAGATTATGCAACTCCCGTTTACCGGAGGAACACTTTGGGTACTACCAAATGTCACAACGTAACTGGGTGATTATAAAGGAGTACTACAGGTGTCTCCAATGGTCGATGTTGGGTTGGCGTATTTCGAGATTAGGATTTGTCACTCCGATTGTCGGAGAGGTATCTCTGGGCCCTCTCGGTAATACACATCACATAAGCCTTGCAAGCATTACAACTAATATGTTAGTTGTGAGATGATGTATTACGGAATGAGTAAAGAGACTTGCCGGTAACGAGATTGAACTAGGTATTGGATACCGACGATCGAATCTCGGGCAAGTAACATACCGATGACAAAGGGAACAACGTATGTTGTTATGCGGTCTGACCGATAAAGATCTTCGTAGAATATGTAGGAGCCAATATGGGCATCCAGGTCCCGCTATTGGTTATTGACCAGAGACGTGTCTCGATCATGTCTACATTGTTCTCGAACCCGTAGGGTCCGCACGCTTAAGGTTACGATGACAGTTATATTATGAGTTTATGCATTTTGATGTACCGAAGGTTGTTCGGAGTCCCGGATGTGATCACGGACATGACGAGGAGTCTCGAAATGGTCGAGACATAAAGATTGATATATTGGAAGCCTATGTTTGGACATCGGAAGTGTTCCGGGTGAAATCGGGATTTTACCGGGTTACCGGGAGGTTACCGGAACCCCCCGGGAGCCGTATGGGCCTACATGGGCCTTAGTGGAAAGGAGAAAGGGGCAGCCCAAGGGGGCTGCGCGCCTCCCCCCTTCCCCTAGTCCTATTAGGACTAGGAGAGGTGGCCGGCCACCCCTCTCCCTCTTTCCCCCTTGGGAATCCTAGTTGGAATAGGATTGGGGGGGGGAGTCCTACTCCCGGTAGGAGTAGGACTCCTCCTGTGCCTCTCTCTCTTGGCCGGCGCCCCCTCCCCCCTTGGCTCCTTTATATACTGAGGTAGAGGCACCCCATAGACACACGAGTTGACACAAGTTGATCCACGTGATCGATTCCTTAGCCGTGTGCGGTGCCCCCTGCCACCATATTCCTCGATAATACTGTAGCGGAGTTTAGGCGAAGCCCTGCTGCTGTAGTTCATCAAGATCGTCACCACGCCGTCGTGCTGACGAAACTCTTCCCCGACACTTTGCTGGATCGGAGTCCGGGGATCGTCATCGAGCTGAACGTGTGCTCGAACTCGGAGGTGCCGTAGTTTCGGTGCTTGATCGGTTGGATCGAGAAGACGTACGACTACTTCCTCTACGTCGTGTCATCGCTTCCGCAGTCGGTCTGCGTTGGGTACGTAGACAATACTCTTCCCTCGTTGCTATGCATCACATGATCTTGCGTGTGCGTAGGAAATTTTTTGAAATTACTACGAAACCCAACAATCTTGTGCTAGGCTTAGGATTGGGTCTTGTCCATCACATCATTCTCCTAATGATGTGATCCCGTTATCAACGACATCCAATGTCCATGGTCAGGAAACCGTAACCATCTATTGATTAACGAGCTAGTCAACTAGAGGCTTACTAGGGACATGGTGTTGTCTATGTATCCACACATGTATCTGAGTTTCCTATCAATACAATTCTAGCATGGATAATAAACGATTATCATGAACAAGGAAATATAATAATAATCAATTTATTATTGCCTCTAGGGCATATTTCCAACACGTGGCACCAACCGGTACTAAAGGCCCCCTCTTTAGTATCCATTGGAGCCACGACCCGGTACTAAAGGGTGTGCACTGCCAGGCGAGGGGCGCAGAAGTTTAGTCCCACCTCGCTAGCCGAGGGGCACTCGCACCTGCTTATAAGCCCCGCCGTCGCTACTGTCTCGAGCTCCTCTCTTAAGCAGGCTTTCTGGGCCTACCTCTGCTGTGATGCCCTGTTGGGCCTACTAGGCTAGCGGGCCTGCATCCTGACCCAACTAGAATTTGGGTTTCTAGTCGTATGCAGGCCGCTGTGGCCCAGTAGGTGGGTTTTTTTTCTTATTTTTTCTTTATTTATTTTTGTTTTATTTATTTTTGAGTTGTTTTTTGCTGTATTTAGAGTTTCTTTGTGAATATTTTTGCTTTAGGTACAAAAAATTACAAATTTTCTGTTAGTACCGGTAGTTTACGAATTTGAATAGTTTAAATTTTGAATTATTTGAAATTTGTGTGAATCACTAGTTTGTGAATAACTTAACTTTGAAAATAGATTTTTCAGTGATTCTTTTTTTTATGTTTAATATTAGTGTGTTTTATCATTATATTCAATTTGGTAATGCTTAGGTTATTTTAAAAATGAAATGCCTTTGTTACGGATGAGTTTTTGTCCGGAAGCCTGATACTTCGAAAGAGATTGTCCATTTTGTACATGAAGTGCATCCAGTTTTTGCGGTAACCCTCTCTATTTTTTTGCACATGCTATGTGGGTGAAATTATGATACCATGCCAACTTTCAACCTTTTCTGAGTTCATTTGAAATGCTTTTCAATTTTAGAGTCATTTAGCTGAAAAAATTAGTAAATGCATGAAAGAATTTGCTTGCACATAAAATTTCTTCGCGTTTCAAATGCCAAAACACATAACTAGCTGTTGGGGAACATAGCAATAATTTAAAATTTTCCTATGTGTCACCAAGATCAATCTATGTTGTCATCTAGCAACGAGGGAGGAGTGGATCTACATACCCTTGTAGATCGCGCGTGGAAGCGTTCAAGAGAACGGGGTTGATGGAGTCGTACTCGTCGTGATCCAAATCACCGATGATCCTAGCACCGAACGGATGGCACCTCCGTGTTCAACACACGTACGGAGCAGCAACGTCTCCTCCTTCTTGATCCAGCAAGGGGGAAGGAGAGGTTGATGGAGATCCAGCAGCACGACGGCGTGGTGGTGGAAGTAGCGGGATTCCAACAGGGCTTCGCCAAGCGCTGCGGGAGGAGGGAGATGTGTCATGGGAGGGAGAGGGAGGCACCAGGGCTTAGGTATGGGGTCCCTCCCTTCCCCCCACTATATATAGGGCCAAGGGAGAGGGGGGGGGGGCGCAGCCTTGTCCCTTCCTCCAAGGAAGGGTGCGGCCAAGGGAGGAGTCCCTCCTCCCCAAGGCACCTCGGAGGTGCCTTCCCCCTTTAGGACTCTTCCTTTCCCTCTTCTCTTGGCGCATGGGCCTCTTGGGGCTGGTGCCCTTGGCCCATATAGGCCAAGGCGCACCCCCTACAGCCCATGTGGCCCCCGGGGCAGGTGGCCCCACCCGGTGGACCCCCGGGACCCTTCCGGTGGTCCCGATACAATACCGGTGACCCCGAAACTTGTCCCGATGGCCGAAATAGCACTTCCTATATATAAATCTTTACCTCTGGACCATTCCGGAACTCCTAGTGACGTCCGAGATCTCATCCGGGACTCCGAACAACTTTCGGGTTACCGCATACTAATATCTCTATAACCCTAGCGTCATCGAACCTTAAGTGTGTAGACCCTACGGGTTCGGGAACCATGTAGACATGACCGAGACGTTCTCCGGTCAATAACCAACAGCGGGATCTGGATACCCATGTTGGCTCCCACATGTTCCACGATGATCTCATCGGATGAACCACGATGTCAAGGACTTAATCAATCCCGTATACAATTCCCTTTGTCTAGCGGTACGATACTTGCCCGAGATTCGATCGTCGGTATCCCGATACCTTGTTCAATCTCGTTACCGGCAAGTCTCTTTACTTGTTTCGTAACACATCATCCCGTGATCAACTCCTTGATCACATTGTGCACATTATGATGATGTCCTACCGAGTGGGCCCAGAGATACCTCTCCGTTTACACGGAGTGACAAATCCCAGTCTCGATTCGTGCCAACCCAACAGACACTTTCGGAGATACCTGTAGTGTACCTTTATAGCCACCCAGTTACGTTGTGACGTTTGGCACACCCAAAGCACTCCTACGGTATCCGGGAGTTGCATAATCTCATGGTCTAAGGAAATAATACTTGACATTAGAAAAGCTTTAGCATACGAACTACATGATCTTGTGCTAGGCTTAGGATTGGGTCTTTTCCATCACATCATTCTCCTAATGATGTGATCCCGTTATCAACGACATCCAATGTCCATGGTCAGGAAACTGTAACCATCTATTGATTAACGAGCTAGTCAACTAGAGGCTTACTAGGGACATGGTGTTGTCTATGTATCCACACATGTATCTGAGTTTCCTATCAATACAATTCTAGCATGGATAATAAACAATTATCATGAACAAGGAAATATAATAATAACCAATTTATTATTGCCTCTAGGGCATATTTCCAACAGTCTCCCACTTGCACTAGAGTCAATAATCCAGTTCAAATCGATATGTGATTAACACTCAAGGTCACATCCCCATGTGACTAACCCCCAAAGAGTCTGGGTTTGATCATGTTATGCTTGTGAGAGAGGTTTCAGTCAACGGGTCTGCAACATTCAGATCCATGTGTACTTCGCAAATTTCTATGTCATCTTGTAGATGCAACTACTACGCTACATTTGGAGCTATTCCAAATAACTGTTCTACTTGGAGCTATTCTAAATTGTTGCTCCATTATACGTATCCGGTATCTCTACTCAGAGCTATCCGGATAGGTGTTAAGCTTGCATCGACGTAACCCTTTACGATGAACTCTTTTACCACCTCCATAATCGAGAAAATTCCTTAGTCCACTAGTTACTAAGGATAACTTTGACCGCTGTCCTGTGATCCATTCTTGGATCACTCTTGTACCCCGTGACTGACTCATGGCAAGGCACACTTCAGGTGCGGTACATAGCATAGCATACTGTAGAGCCTACGTCTTAAGCATAGGGGATGACCTTCGTCCTTTCTCTCTATTCTGCCGTGGTCGAGCTTTAAGTCTTAACTTCATACCTTACAACTCAGGCAAGAACTCCTTCTTTTACTGATCCAACTTGAACACCTTCAAGATCATGTCAAGGTATGTGCTCATTTGAAAGTACCATTAAGCGTTTTGATCTATCCTTATAGATCTTGATGCTCAATGCTCAAGTAGCTTGATCCAGGCTTTCCATTGAAAAACACTTTCCAAATAACCCTGTATGCTTTCCAGAAATTCTACATCATTTCTGATCCATAATATGTTAACAACATATTCTCATCAGAAATTCTATAGTGCTCCCACTCACTTCTTTGGAAATACAAGTTTCTCATAAACTTTGTATACACCAAAATCTTTGATCATCTCATCAAAGCATACATTCCAACTCCGAGATGCTTACTCCAGTCCTTAGAAGGATTGCTGGAGCTTTGCATACTTATTAGCATTCTTCAGGATTGACAAAACCTTCCGGTTGTATCACATACAACCTTTCCTCAAGAAAATCGTCGAGGAAACAATGTTTTGACATCCTATCTGCAAGATTTCATAAATAATGCAGTAATCGCTAATATAATTCCAACAGACTCTTAGCATCGCTACGAGTGAGAAAGTCTCACCGCAGTCAACTCCTTGAACTTGTCGGGAAACTTCTTAACGACAAGTCGAGCTTTCTTAATGGTGACATTTACCATCATTGTCCATCTTCCTTTTAAAATCCATCTGTACTCAACAGCCTTACGACCATCGAGCTGTTCTGCCAAAGTCTACACTTTGTTTTCATACATGGATCCTCTCTCAGATTTTATGGCCTCAAGCCATTTATCGGAATCTAGGCCCACCACCGCTTCTCCATAGCTCGTAGGTTCATTTTTGTCTAGCAACATGATTTCCAAGACAGGATTACGTACCACTCTGAAGTAGCACGCATCCTTGTCATCCCACGAGGTTTGGTAGTGACTTGATCTGAAGTTTCATGATCACTATCATAAGCTTCCACTTCAATTGGTGTAGGTGCCACAGGAACAACTCCCTGTGCCCTGCCACACACTAGTTGAAGAGATGGTTCAATAACCTCATCAAGTCTCCACCATCCTCCCACTCAATTCTTTCGAGAGAAACTTTTCCTCGAGAAAGGACCCGATTCTAGAAACAATCCCTTATTGCTTTCGGATCTGAGACAAGAGGTATACCCAACTGTTTTGGGTGTCGTATGAAGATGCATTTATCCGCTTTGGGTTCAAGCTTATCAGCCTGAAACTTTTTTCACATAGGCGTCGCAGCCCCAAACTTTTAAGAAATGACAGCTTAGGTTTCTCTAAACCATAGTTCATACGGTGTCATCTCATCGGAATTACGTGGTGCCCCTTTTAAAGTGAATGTGGTTGTCTCTAATGCCTAACCCATAAACTATTGTGGTAATTCGATAAGAGACATCATGGTTTGCATCATATCCAATAGGGTGCAGTTATGATGTTCGGACACACCATCACACTATGGTGTTCCAAGCTGTATTAGTTGTGAAACAATTTCCACAATGTCTTAATTCTGTGCCAAACTCGTAATTCAGGTATTCATCTCTATGATCATATCATAGATCTTTTATCCTCTTTTCACGATGATCTTTCAACTTCACCCTGAAATTACTTGAACCTTTCAATAATTCAGACTCGTGATTCATCAAGTAAATGTACTCAACATCTACTCAAACCATCTGTGAAGTAAGAACATAACGATGTCCACTACACGCCTCAGCACTCATTGGACTGCACACATCAAAATGTATTACTTCCAACAAGTTGCTTTCTAGTTCCATTTTACTGAAAAACGAGGCTTTCAGTCATCTTGCCCATGTGGTATGATTTGCATGTCTCAAGAGATTCAAAATCAAGTGAGTCCAAACGATCCATTTGTATGGAGTTTCTTCATGCATATACACCAATAGACATGGTTCGCATGTCTCAAACCTTTCAAAAACGAGTGAGCCCAAAGATCCATCAACATGGAGCTTCTTCATGCGTTTTATACCGATATGACTTAAGTGGCAGTGCCACAAGTAGGTGGTACTATAATTACTATCTTTTGGCATGAACATGTGTATCACTACGATCGAGATTCAATAAACCATTCATTTTAGGTGTAAGACTATTGAAGGTATTATTCAAATAAACAGAGTAACTATTATTCTCTTTAAATGAAGAACCGTATTGCGATAGACATAATCCAATCATGTCTATGCTCAACGCAAACACCAATCTCGATGGTAGAGAGAGCGTGCGATGCTTGATCATATCAACCCTGGAAACACTTCCAACACATATCGTCAGCTCACCTTTAGCTAGTCTCCGTTTATCCCGTAGCCTTTTGTTTCGAGTTACTAACACTTAGCAACCAAACCGGTATCTAATACCCTGGTGCTACTAGGAGTACTAGTAAAGTACACATCAACACAATGTATATCCAATATACTTCTATCGACCTTGCCAGCCTTCTCATCTACCAAGTATCTAGGGTAATTCTGCTCCAGTGGCTGTTCCCCTTATTACAGAAGCACTTAGTCTCGGGTTTGGGTTCAACCTTGGGTTTCTTCACTAGAGCAGCAGCTGATTTGCTGTTTCATGAAGCATCCCTTTTTGCCCTTGCCCTTCTTGAAACTAGTGGTTTCACCAACCATCAACAATTGATGCTCCTTCTTGATCTCTACTTTTGTGGTGTCAAACATCGCGAATATCTCAAGGATCATCATATATGTCCCTGATATATTGTAGTTCATCACGAAGCTCTAGCAGCTTGGTGGTAATGACTTCGGAGAAACATCACTATCTCATCTGGAAGATCAACTCCCACTCGATTCAAGCGATTGTTGTACTCAGACAATCTGAGTACAAGCTCAACAATTGAGCTTTTCTCCCTTAGTGTGCAGGCTAAGAAAAATCGTCGGAGGTCTTATACCTCTTGACGTGGGCACGAACCTGAAATCCCAATTTTAGTGCTTGGAACATCTCATATGTTCTGCGATGTTTCAAAAAACATCTTTGGTGCCTCAATTCTAAACCATTTAGCATTACGCACTGAACTATCATGTAGTCATCAAAACGTGTATGTCAGATGTTCGCAACATCCACAGACAACGTTCGAGGTTCAGCACACTGAGCAGTGCATTAAGGACATAAGCCTTCTATGAAGCAATGAGGACAATCCTCAGACTACGGACCTAGTCCGCATAATTGCTACTATCAACTTTCAACTAAATTTTCTCTAGGAACATATCTAAACAGTGGAACTGAAGCGCGAGCTATGACATAATTTGCGAAGACCTTTTGACTATGTTCAGGATAATTAAGTTCATCTTATGAACTCCCACTCAGATAGACATCCCTCTAGTCATCTAAGTGATTACATGATCCGAGTCAACTAGGCCGTGTCCGATCATCACGTGAGACGGACTAGTCAACATCGGTGAACATCTTCATGTTGATCGTATCTACCATATGACTCATGCTCGACCTTTCAGTCTCTTGTGTTCCGAGGCCATGTCTGTACATGCTAGGCTCGTCAAGTCAACCTAAGTGTTTTGCATGTGTTCCGAGGCCATGTCTGTACATGCTAGGCTCGTCAACACCCGTTGTATTCGAACGTAAGAATCTATCACACCCGATCATCACGTGGTGCTTCGAGACGACGAACTTTCGCAACGGTGCACAGTTAGGGGGAACACCTTCTTGAAATTTTAGTGAGGGATCATCTTATTTACTACCGTCGTTCTAACTAAACAAGATGTATAAACATGATAAACATCACATGCAATCAAATAGTGACATGATATGGCCAATATCATATTGCTCCTTTTGATCTTCATCTTCGGGGCTCCATTATCATCATCGTCACCGGCATGACACCATGATCTCCATCATCATGATCTCCATCATCGTGTCTCCATGAAGTTGCTCGCCAACCATTACTTCTACTACTATGGCTACCGGTTAGCAATAAAGTAAAGTAATTACATGGCGTTGTTCAATGACACGCAGGTCATACAATAAATAAAGACAACTCCTATGGCTCCTGCCGGTTGTCATACTCATCGACATGCAAGTCGTGATTCCTATTACAAGAACATGATCAATCTCATACATCACATATATCATTCATCGCATCCTTTTGGCCATATCACATCACATGGCATACCCTGCAAAAACAAGTTAGACGTCCTCTAATTGTTGTTTGCATGTTTTATGTGGCTGCTATGGGTTTCTAGCAAGAACGTTTCTTACCTACGCAAAACCACAACATGATATGCCAATTGCTATTTACCCTTCATAAGGACCCTTTTCATCGAATCCGATCCGACTAAAGTGGGAGAGACAGACACCCGCTAGCCACCTTATGCAACTAGTGCATGTCAGTCGGTGGAACCAGTCTCACGTAAGAGTACGTGTAAGGTCAGTCCGAGCCGCTTCATCCCATGATGCCACCAAATCAAGATTGGACTAGTAACGGTAAGCATATTGAACAAAATCAATGCCCACAACTACTTTGTGTTCTACTCGTGCATAGAAACTACGCATAGACCTAGCTCATGATGCCACTGTTGGGGAACGTAGCAATAATTCAAAATTTTCCTACGTGTCACCAAGATCAATCTATGGAGTCATCTAGCAACGAGGAGGAGTGGATCTACATACCCTTGTAGATCACGCGCGGAAGTGTTCAAGAGAACGGGGTTGATGGAGTCGTACTCGTCGTGATCCAAATCACCGATGATCCTAGCACCGAACGGATGGCACCTCCGCGTTCAACACACGTACGGAGCAGCGACGTCTCCTCCTTCTTGATCCAGCAAGGGGGAAGGAGAGGTTGATGGAGATCCAGCAGCATGACGGCGTGGTGGTGGAAGTAGCGGGATTCCAACAGGGCTTCGCCAAGCGCTGCGGGAGGAGGGAGATGTGTCATGGGAGGGAGAGGGAGGCGCCAGGGCTTAGGTATGGTTGCCCTCCCTCCCCCCACTATATATAGGGCCAAGGGAGAGGGGGGGGGCGCAGCCTTGGCCCTTCCTCCAAGGAAGGGTGCGGCCAAGGGAGGAGTCCCTCCTCCCCAAGGCACCTCGGAGGTGCCTTCCCCCTTTAGGACTCTTCCTTTCCCTCTACTCTTGGCGCATGGGCCTCTTGGGGCTGGTGCCCTTGGCCCATATAGGCCAAGGCGCACCCCCTACAGCCCATGTGGCCCCCGGGGCAGGTGGCCCCACCCGGTGGACCCCCGGGACCCTTCCGGTGGTCCCGGTACAATACCGGTGACCCCGAAACTTGTTCCGATGGCCGAAATAGCACTTCCTATATATAAATCTTTACCTCCGGACCATTCCGGAACTCCTTGTGACGTCCGGGATCTCATCCGGGACTCCGAAAAACTTTCGGGTTACCGCATACTAATATCTCTATAACCCTAGCGTCACCGAACCTTAAGTGTGTAGACCCTACGGGTTCGGGAACCATGTAGACATGACCGAGACGTTCTCCGGTCAATAACCAACAGTGGGATCTGGATACCCATGTTGGCTCCCACATGTTCCATGATGATCTCATCGGATGAACCACGATGTCAAGGACTTAATCAATCCCGTATACAATTCCCTTTGTCTAGCGGTACGTGAAGGAAATATGCCCTAGAGGCAATAATAAAGTTATTATTTATTTCCTTATAATCATGATAAATGTTTATTATTCATGCTAGAATTGTATTTACCGGAAACATAATACATGTGTGAATACATAGACAAACAAAGTGTCACTAGTATGCCTCTACTTGACTAGCTCGTTAATCAAAGATGGTTATGTTTCCTAACCATGAACAATGAGTTGTTATTTGATTAACGAGGTCACATCATTAGTAGAATGATCTAATTGACATGACCCATTCCATTAGCTTAGCACCCGATCGTTTAGTATGTTGCTATTGCTTTCTTCATGACTTATACATGTTCCTATGACTATGAGATTATGCAACTCCCGTTTACCGGAGGAACACTTTGGGTACTACCAAACGTCACAACGTAACTGGGTGATTATAAAGGAGTACTACAGGTGTCTCCAATGGTCGATGTTGGGTTGGCGTATTTCGAGATTAGGATTTGTCACTCCGATTGTCGGAGAGGTATCTCTGGGCCCTCTCGGTAATACACATCACATAAGCCTTGCAAGCATTACAACTAATATGTTAGTTGTGAGATGATGTATTACGGAACGAGTAAAGAGACTTGCCAGTAACGAGATTGAACTAGGTATTGGATACCGACGATCGAATCTCGGGCAAGTAACATATCGATGACAAAGGGAACGACGTATGTTGTTATGTGGTCTGACCGATAAAGATCTTCGTAGAATATGTAGGAGCCAATATGGGCATCCAGGTCCCGCTATTGGTTATTGACCGGAGACGTGTCTCGGTCATGTCTACATTGTTCTCGAACCCGTAGGGTCTGCACGCTTAAGGTTACGATGACAGTTATATTATGAGTTTATGCATTTTGATGTACCGAAGGTTGTTCGGAGTCCCGGATGTGATCACGGACATGACGAGGAGTCTCGAAATGGTCGAGACGTAAAGATTGATATATTGGAAGCCTATATTTGGATATCGGAAGTGTTCCGGGTGAAATCGGGATTTTACCGGAATACCGGGAGGGTTACCGAAACCCCCCGGGAGCTATTTGGGCCATAGTGGGCCTTAGTGGAAAAGAGAAGAGGCTGCCCTAGATGGGCTGCGCGCCCCCCCTTCCCCTAGTCCTATTAGGACTAGGAGAGGTGGCCGGCCCCCTCCTCCTCTTTTCCCCTCCGAGGAATCCTAGTTGGACTAGGATTGGAGGGGGAATCCTACTCCCAGAGGGAGTAGGACTCTCCTGCGCCTCCCCCCCTTGGCCGGCCAGCCTCCCCTCCTCTCCTCCTTTATATACGGAGGCAGGGGCACCTCTAAACACACAAGTTGACACAAGTTGATCCACGTGATCGATTCCTTAGCCGTGTGCGGTGCCCCCTGCCACCATATTCCTTGATAATACTGTAGCGGTGTTTAGGCAAAGCCCTGCTGCTGTAGTTCATCAAGATCGTCACCACGCCGTCGTTCTGACGAAACTCTTCCCCGACACTTTGCTGGATCGGAGTCCGGGGATCGTCATCGAGCTGAACGTGTGCTCGAACTCGGAGGTGCCGTAGTTTCGGTGCTTGATCGGTTGGATCGAGAAGACGTACGACTACTTCCTCTACGTCGTGTCATCGCTTCCGCAGTCGGTCTGCGTTGGGTACGTAGACAATACTCTCCCCTCGTTGCTATGCATCACATGATCTTGCGTGTGCGTAGGAAATTTTTTGAAATTACTACGAAACCCTACAGTGGCATCCGAGCCTAGGTTATTGATGTTGATGTTATATGCACGAGTAGAACACAAGTGAGTTGTGGACGATACAAGTCATACTGCCTATCAGCATGTCATATTTTGGTTCGGCGGTATTGTTGGACGAGACGACCCAGACCAACCTTACGCGTACGCTTACGCGAGACCGGTTCCCTCGACGTGCTTTGCACAGAGATGGCTTGCGGGCGACTGTCTCTCCAACTTTAGTTGAACCAAGTATGGCTACGCCCGGTCCTTGCGAAGGTTAAAACGGAGTCTATTTGACAAACTATCGTTGTGGTTTTGATGCGTAGGTGAGATTGGTTCTTACTTAAGCCCGTAGCAGCCACGTAAAACAAGCAACAACAAAGTAGAGGACGTCTAACTTGTTTTTGCAGGGCATGTTGTGATGTGATATGGTCAAAGCATGATGCTGAATTTTATTGTATGAGATGATCATGTTTTGTAACCGAGTTATCGGCAACTGGCAGGAGCCATATGGTTGTCGCTTTATTGTATGCAATGCAATCGCGATGTAATGCTTTACTTTATTACTAAACGGTAGTGATAGTCGTGGAAGCATAAGATTGGCGAGACGACAACAATGCTACGATGGAGATCAAGGTGTCGCGCCGGTGACGATGGTGATCATGACGGTGCTTCGGAGATGGAGATCACAAGCACAAGATGATGATGACCATATCATATCACTAATATTGATTGCATGTGATGTTTATCTTTTTATGCATCTTATCTTGCTTTGATTGACGGTAGCATTATAAGATGATCTCTCACTAAATTATCAAGAAGTGTTCTCCCTGAGTATGCACCGTTGCCAAAGTTCGTCGTGCCCAGACACCACGTGATGATCGGGTGTGATAAGCTCTACGTCCATCTACAACGAGTGCAAGCCAGTTTTGCACACGCAGAATACTCAGGTTAAACTTGACGAGCCTAGCATATGCAGATATGGCCTCGGAACACGAAGACCGAAAGGTCGAGCGTGAATCATATAGTAGATATGATCAACATAACGATGTTCACCATTGAAAACTACTCCATCTCACGTGATGATCGGTCATGGTTTAGTTGATTTGGATCACGTAATCACTTAGAGGATTAGAGGGATGTCTATCTAAGTGGGAGTTCTTAAATAATATGATTAATTGAACTTAAATTTATCATGAACTTAGTACCTGATAGTATCTTGCTTGTTTATGTTGATTGTAGATAGATGGCTCGTACTATTGTTCCGTTGAATTTTAATGCGTTCCTTGAGAAAGCAAAGTTGAAAGATGATGGTAGCAATTACACGGACTGGGTCCGTAACTTGAGTATTATCCTCATGGCTGCACAGAAAAATTACGTCCTGGAAGCACCGCTGGGTGCCAGGCCTGCTGCTGGAGCAACACCAGATGTTATGAACGTCTGGCAGAGCAAAGCTGATGACTACTCGATAGTTCAGTGTGCCATGCTTTACGGCTTAGAATCGGGACTTCAACGACGTTTTGAACGTCATGGAGCATATGAGATGTTCCAGGAATTGAAGTTAATATTTCAAGCAAATGCCCGAATTGAGAGATATGAAGTCTCCAATAAGTTCTATAGCTGCAAGATGGAGGAGAACAGTTCTGTCAGTGAGCATATACTCAAAATGTCTGGGTATAATAATCACTTGATTCAATTGGGAGTTAATCTTCCGGATGATTGCGTCATTGACAGAATTCTCCAATCACTGCCACCAAGCTACAAGAGCTTCGTGATGAACTATAATATGCAAGGGATGAACAAGACTATTCCCGAGCTCTTCGCAATGCTGAAAGCTGCGGAGGTAGAAATCAAGAAGGAGCATCAAGTGTTGATGGTTAACAAGACCACTAGTTTCAAGAAAAAGGGCAAAGGGAAGAAAAAGGGGAACTTCAAGAAGAACGGCAAGCAAGTTGCTGCTCAAGAGAAGAAACCCAAGTCTGGACCTAAGCCTGAAATTGAGTGCTTCTACTGCAAGCAGACTGGTCACTGGAAGCGGAACTGCCCCAAGTATTTGGCGGATAAGAAGGATGGCAAGGTGAACAAAGGTATATGTGATATACATGTTATTGATGTGTACCTTACTAGAGCTCGCAGTAGCACCTGGGTATTTGATACTGGTTCTGTTGCTAATATTTGCAACTCGAAACAGGGACTACGGAATAAGCGGGCACTGGCAAAGGACGAGGTGACGATGCGCGTGGGAAACGGTTCCAAAGTCGATGTGATCGCAGTCGGCACGCTACCTCTACATCTACCTTCGGGATTAATATTAGACCTAAATAATTGTTATTTGGTGCCAGCGTTGAGCATGAATATTATATCTGGATCTTGTTTAATGCGAGACGGTTATTCATTTAAATCAGAGAATAATGGTTGTTCTATTTATATGAGTAATATCTTTTATGGTCATGCACCCTTGAAGAGTGGTCTATTCTTATTGAATCTCGATAGTAGTAATACACATATTCATAATATTGAAGCCAAAAGATGCAGAGTTGATAATGAAAGTGCAACTTATTTGTGGCACTGTCGTTTAGGTCATATCGGTATAAAGCGCATGAAGAAACTCCATGCTGATGGACTTTTGGAACCACTTGATTATGAATCACTTGGTACTTGCGAACCGTGCCTCATGGGCAAGATGACTAAAACACCGTTCTCCGGTACTATGGAGAGAGCAACAGATTTGTTGGAAATCATACATACTGATGTATGTGGCCCGATGAATATTGAGGCTCGTGGCGGATATCGTTATTTTCTCACCTTCACAGATGATTTAAGCAGATATGGGTATATCTACTTAATGAAACATAAGTCTGAAACATTTGAAAAGTTCAAAGAATTTCAGAGTGAAGTTGAAAATCATCGTAACAAAAAAATAAAGTTTCTACGATCTGATCGTGGAGGAGAATATTTGAGTTACGAGTTTGGTGTACATTTGAAAAACTGTGGAATAGTTTCGCAACTCACGCCACCCGGAACACCACAGCGTAATGGTGTGTCTGAACGTCGTAATCGTACTTTACTAGATATGGTGCGATCTATGATGTCTCTTACTGATTTACCGCTATCTTTTTGGGGATATGCTTTAGAGACGGCCGCATTCACGTTAAATAGGGCACCATCAAAATCCGTTGAGACGACGCCTTATGAACTGTGGTTTGGCAAGAAACCAAAGTTGTCGTTTCTTAAAGTTTGGGGCTGCGATGCTTATGTGAAAAAGCTTCAACCTGATAAGCTCGAACCCAAATCGGAGAAATGTGTCTTCATAGGATACCCAAAGGAAACTGTTGGGTACACCTTCTATCACAGATCCGAAGGCAAGACATTCGTTGCTAAGAATGGATCATTTCTAGAGAAGGAGTTTCTCTCGAAAGAAGTGAGTGGGAGGAAAGTAGAACTTGACGAGGTAACTGTACCCGCTCCCTTACTGGAAAGTAGTTCATCACAGAAAACTGTTTCAGTGACACCTACACCAGTTGGTGAGGAAGCCAATGATAATGATCATGAAACTTCAGATCAAGATACTGCTGAACCTCGTAGATCAACCAGAGTAAGATCCGCACCAGAGTGGTACGGTAATCCTGTTCTGGAGGTCATGCTACTAGATCATGATGAACCTACGAACTATGAAGAAGCGATGGTGAGCCCAGATTCCGCAAAGTGGCTTGAAGCCATGAAATCTGAGATGGGATCCATGTATGAGAACAAAGTATGGACTTTGGTTGACTTGCCCGATGATCGGCAAGCAATTGAGAATAAATGGATCTTTAAGAAGAAGACTGACGCTGATGGTAATGTTACTGTCTACAAAGCTCGACTTGTCGCAAAAGGTTTTCGGCAAGTTCAAGGGATTGACTACGATGAGACCTTCTCACCCGTAGCGATGCTTAAGTCCGTCCGAATCATGTTAGCAATTGCCGCATTTTATGATTATGAAATTTGGCAGATGGATGTCAAAACTGCATTCCTGAATGGATTTCTGGAAGAAGAGTTGTATATGATGCAACCGGAAGGTTTTGTCGATCCAAAGGGAGCTAACAAAGTGTGCAAGCTCCAGTGATCCATTTATGGACTGGTGCAAGCCTCTCGGAGTTGGAATAAACGTTTTGATAGTGTGATCAAAGCATTTGGTTTTATACAGACTTTCGGAGAAGCCTGTATTTACAAGAAAGTGAGTGGGAGCTCTACACCATTTCTGATAAGTATATGTGAATGACATATTGTTGATCAGAAATAATGTAGAATTATTCCGTAAAGCATAAAAGGAGTGTTTGAAAGGAGTTTTTCAAAGAAAGACTTCGGTGAAGCTGCTTACATATTGAGTTTCAAGATCTATAGAGATAGATCAAGACGCTTGATAAGTTTTTTCAATGAGTACATACCTTGACAAGATTTTGAAGTAGTTCAAAATGGAACAGTCAAAGAAAGAGTTCTTGCCTGTGTTACAAGGTGTGAAGTTGAGTAAGACTCAAAGCCCGACCACGGCAAAAAAAATAGAAAGAGAATGAAAGTCATTTCCTATGCCTCAGTCATAGGTTCTATAAAGTATGCCATGCTGTGTACCAGATCTATTGTATACCCTGCACTGAGTTTGGCAAGGGAGTACAATAGTGATCTAGGAGTAGATCACTGGACAGCGGTCAAAATTGTCCTTAGTGGAATAAGGATATGTTTCTCTATTATGGAAGTGAAAAAAGGTTCGTCGTAAAGGGTTACGCCGATGCAAGTTTGACACTAATCTAGATGACTCTAAGTCTCGATCTAGATACATATTGAAAGTGGGAGCAATTAGCTAGAGTAGCTCCATGCAGAGCATTGTTGACATAGAAATTTGCAAAATACATGAGGATCTGAATGTGGCAGACCCGTTGACTAAGATTCTCTCACAAGCAAAACATGATCACACCTTAGTACTCCTTGGGTGTTAATCACATAGCGATGTGAACTAGATTACTGAATCTAAGTAAACCCTTTGGGTGTTGGTCACATAGCGATGTGAACTATGGGTGTTAATCACATGGTGATGTGAACTATTGCTGTTAAATCACATGGCGATGTGAACTAGATTATTGACTCTAGTGCAAGTGGGAGACTGAAGGAAATATGCCCTAGAGGCAATAATAAAGTTATTATTTATTTCCTTATATCATGATAAATGTTTATTATTCATGCTAGAATTGTATTAACCCGAAACATAATACATGTGTGAATACATAGACAAACAGAGTGTCACTAGTATGCCTCTACTTGACTAGCTCGTTAATCAAAGATGGTTATGTTTCCTAACCATAGACAAAAGAGTTGTTATTTGAGTAACGAGGTCACATCATTAGTTGAATGATCTGATTGACATGACCCATTCCATTAGCTTAGCACCTGATCGTTTAGTATGTTGCTATTGCTTTCTTCATGACTTATACATGTTCCTATAACTATGAGATTATGCAACTCCCGTTTGCCGGAGGAACACCTTGGGTGCTACCAAACGTCACAACGTAACTGGGTGATTATAAAGGAGCATTACAGGTGTCTCCAAAAGTAGATGTTGGGTTGGCGTATTTCGAGATTAGGATTTGTCACTCCGATTGTCGGAGAGGTATCTCTGGGCCCTCTCGGTAATGCACATCACATAAGCCTTGCAAGCATTGCAACTAATATGTTAGTTGTGAGATGATGTATTACGGAACGAGTAAAGAGACTTGCCAGTAACGAGATTGAACTAGGTATTGGATACCGACGATCGAATCTCGGGCAAGTAACATACCGATGACAAAGGGAACAACGTATGTTGTTATGCGGTCTGACCGATAAAGATCTTCGTAGAATATGTAGGAGCCAATATGGGCATCCAGGTCCCGCTATTGGTTATTGACCGGAGACGTGTCTCGGTCATGTCTACATTGTTCTCGAACCCGTAGGGTCTGCACGCTTAAGGTTACGATGACAGTTATATTATGAGTTTATGCATTTTGATGTACCGAAGGTTGTTCGGAGTCCCGGATGTGATCACGGACATGACGAGGAGTCTCGAAATGGTCGAGATGCAAAGATTGATATATTGGAAGCCTATATTTGGATATCGGAAGTGTTCCGGGTGAAATCGGGATTTTACCGGAATACCGGGAGGGTTACCGGAACCCCCCGGGAGCTATTTGGGCCATAGTGGGCCTTAGTGGAAAAGAGAAGGGGCTGCCCTAGATGGGCTGCGTGCCCCCCCTTCCCCTAGTCCTATTAGGACTAGGAGAGGTGGCCGACCCCCTCCTCCTCTTTTCCCCTCCGAGGAATCCTAGTTGGACTAGGATTGGAGGGGGAATCCTACTCCCAGAGGGAGTAGGACTCTCCTGCGCCTCCCCCCCTTGGCCGGCCAGCCTCCCCTCCTCTAATCCTTTATATACGGAGGCAGGGGCACCTCTAAACACACAAGTTGACACAAGTTGATCCACGTGATCGATTCCTTAGCCGTGTGCGGTGCCCCCTGCCACCATATTCCTCGATAATACTGTAGCGGTGTTTAGGCGAAGCCCTGCTGCTGTAGTTCATCAAGATCGTCACCACGCCGTCGTGCTGACGAAACTCTTCCCCGACACTTTGCTGGATCGGAGTCCGGGGATCGTCATCGAGCTGAACGTGTGCTCGAACTCGGAGGTGCCGTAGTTTCGGTGCTTGATCGGTTGGATCGAGAAGACGTACGACTACTTCCTCTACGTCGTGTCATCGCTTCCGCAGTCGGTCTGCGTTGGGTACGTAGACAATACTCTCCCCTCGTTGCTATGCATCACATGATCTTGCGTGTGCGTAGGAAATTTTTTGAAATTACTACGCAACCCAACAGTACGATACTTGCCCGAGATTCGATCGTCGGTATCCCTATACCTTGTTCAATCTCGTTACCGGCAAGTCTCTTTACTCGTTTCGTAACACATCATCCCGTGATCAACTCCTTGATCACATTGTGCACATTATGATGATGTCCTACCGAGTGGGCCCAGAGATACCTCTCCGTTTACACGGAGTGACAAATCCCAGTCTCGATTCGTGCCAACCCAACAGACACTTTCGGAGATACCTGTAGTGTACCTTTATAGCCACCCAGTTACGTTGTGACATTTGGCACACCCAAAGCACTCCTACGGTATCCGGGAGTTGCATAATCTCATGGTCTAAGGAAATGATACTTGACATTAGAAAAGCTTTAGCATACGAACTACATGATCTTGTGCTAGGCTTAGGATTGGATCTTGTCCATCACATCATTCTCCTAATGATGTGATCCTATTATCAATGACATCCAATGTCCATGGTCAGGAAACTGTAACCATCTATTGATTAACGAGCTAGTCAACTAGAGGCTTACTAGGGACATGGTGTTGTCTATGTATCCACACATGTATCTGAGTTTCCTATCAATACAATTCTAGCATGGATAATAAATGATTATCATGAACAAGGAAATATAATAATAACCAATTTATTATTGCCTCTAGGGCATATTTCCAACACTAGCTACCCTAACTATTACAGAGATTCCCTCCTGGGTGTGAAACATAGAAGAAAGTGATGATAGTGAAGCCGATCACATCCCAGATCTTTGGGTGTGAAACTTTTTCTTCGCGTGTGTCCCTTTGCGCCATAGCCATGAAAAATCTTCATCATTTAACTAGATGCTCGGGTCAATATTCACTGTGAATGGAGCAATTTCATCAAACTTTTCATAATCTTCTGACATGTCTGTCTTGTCATCCACTCCCATGATGTTTCTCTTCCCAGAAAGAACTATGTGCCGCTTTGGCTCATCGTACGATGCATTCGCTTCCTTATCTTTTCTTTTTCTCGGCTTGGTAGACATGTCCTTCACATAGAAAACCTGTGCCACATCATTGGATAGGACGAATAGTTCGTCTGCATACGCAAGATTGTTGAGATCCACTATTGTCATTCCGTACTGCAGGTCTTCCGTTACCCCGCATCGTGTCATATTGACCCATTTGCACCAAAACAAAGGGACCTTCAAACCATGTCGATAGTCAAGTTCCCATATGTCCTGTATATAACCATAATATGTTTTCTTTCCCGTCTTGGTTTCTGCATCAAAGCGGACACCACTGTTTTGGTTGGTGCTCTTCTTATCTTGGGCGATCGTGTAAAATGTCTTACCATTTATCCTGTACCCTTTGAAAGTCATTATATTCGAAGATGGTAACTGGGACAGCAAGTACAGGTCATCTTCAATAGAGGCGTCATGCATGGTATGTGTCTGCAACCAGCTGGCGAAACTCCTGATTTGTTCACGTGTAATCCAGTCATCAGACCGCTCCGGGTGTTTGGAGCGTAGCAAATTCTTGTGTTTATTCATATACGGAGCCACCAAGGCGGAATTCTGTAGAACTGTGTAGTGTGCTTCAGTGAGAGAATGTCCGTCCATACATATTATTTGTTCCCCTCCTAGCGTGCCTTTTCCATCCAGTCTGCCCTTATGCCGCGATTCAGGAACACCAATCGGCTTAAGGTCAGGAATAAAGTCAATACAAAACTCAATGACCTCCTCATTTTCATGGCCCTTGGAGATGCTTCCTTCTGGCCTAGCACGGTTATGAACATATTTCTTTAAGACTCCCATGAACCTCTCAAAGGGGAACATATTGTGTAGAAATACAGGACCCAAAACGTTAATCTCTTCACATAGGTGAACTAGGACATGCGTCATGATGTTGAAGAAGGATGGTGGGAACACCAACTTGAAACTGACAAGACATTGCACCAAATCATTCTCTAACCTTGGTATGATTTATGGATCGATTACCTTCTGAGAGATTGCATTGATAAATGCACATAGCTTCACAATGGCTAATCAAATGTTTTCCGGTAGAAGCCCCCCCAATGCAACCGGAAGCAGTCGCATCATAATCACGTGGCAGTCATGAGACTTTAGGTTCTGGAACTTTTTCTCTGCCATGTTTATTATTCCCGTTATATTCGACGAGAAGCCAGACGGTATCTTAATACTGAGCAGGCATTCAAAGAAGATTTCCTTCTCTTCTTTGGTAAGAGCGTAGCTTGCATGACCCTGATGTATGCCATCTTTTCCGTGCATACGTTGCTGGTCCTCTCGTGCCTCAGGTGTATCTTTTGTCTTCCCATACATGCCCAAGAAGCCAAGCAGGGTTACACAAAGATTCTTCGTCACGTGCATCATATCGATTGCGGAGCGGACCTCTAGGTCTTTCCAATAGGGCAGGTTCCAAAATATAGATTTCTTCTTCGACATAGGTGCGCATCTGTCAGCGTCATTCGGAACAGGTTGTCCACCAGGACCCTTTCCAAAGACCACCTTCAAATCCTTGACCATATCATGTACATCAGCACCAGTACGGTGGCGAGGCTTCGTCCGGTGATCCGCCTCACCTTTGAAATGCTTGCCTTTCTTTCTTACGGGATGCCTGCTCGGAAGAAATCGACGATGTCCCAGGTACACATTCTTCTTACAATTAGCTAAATATATACTGTCGGTAACGTCCAAACAGTGCGTGCATGTGTGGTATCTGTTGTTTGTCTGTCCTGAATGGTTACTGAGAGCAGGCCAATCATTGATGGTCACGAACAGCAACGCCTTTAGGTCAAATTCTTCCCCCATGTGCTCATCCCACGCACGTACACCTGTTCCATTCCACAGTTGTAAGAGTTCTTCAACTAATGGCCTTAGGTACACATCAATGTCGTTGCCGGGTTGCTTAGGGCCTTGGATGAGCACTAGCATAATAATAAACTTCCGCTTCATGCACAACCAAGGAGGAAGGTTATACAAACATAGAGTCATAGGCCAGGTGCTATGGTTGCTGCTCTGCTCCCCAAAAGGATTAATGCCATCTGCGCTTAGACCAAACCATACGTTCCTTGCGTCATCTGCAAACTCCTCCCCATACTTTCTTTCGATTTTTCTCCACTACGACCCGTCAGCGGGTACTCTCAACTTTCCGTCTTTCTTACGGTCTTCTCTGTGCCATCGCATCGCCTTGGCATGCTCTTTGTTTTGAAACAAACGTTTCAACCGTGGTATTATAGGAACATACCACATCACCTTGGCAGGAATCTTCTTCCTGGGGCGCTCGCCCTCGACATCACCAGGGTCATCGCGGCTGATCTTATAGCGCAATGCACCGCATACTGGGCAAGCGTTCAAATCCTCGTACTCACCGCGGTAGAGGATGCAATCATTAGGGCATGCATGTATCTTCTGCACCTCTAACCCTAGAGGGCAGATAGCCTTCTTTGCTTCGTTCGTACTCTCGGGAAATTCGTTGTCCTTTGGAAGCATATTCTTTATCATTACCAGCAACTTTCCAAATCCCTTGTCAGATACACCATTCTCTGCCTTCTATTGTAGCAATTCCAGTGTGGTGCCTAACTTTTTCTTGTCACCTACGCAATTCGGGTACAACAATTTTTTGTGATCCTCTAACATGCGCTTCAACTTCTTCTTCTCCAAATCACTTGCGCAGTTTCTCTTTGCATCGGCAATGGCCCGACCTAGATCATCAACAGGCTCATCCGATGCCTCTTCTTCAGCTTCTTCCCGCATTACCGGCTCAGTTTCTTCCCGCATTACCGGCTCAGCTTCTTCCCTTATTTTTGTATCATCATATTCGGGGAACCCATGGCCAGGATAGTTGTCGTCGTCCTCTTCTTCTTCATTGTCTTCCATCATAACCCCTCTTTCTCCATGCTTGGTCCAAACATTATACTGGGGCATGAAACCGGACTCAAACAGGTGGACATGAATGGTTCTTGACGTAGAGTAATTGTGACCATTCTTACAGCCAGCACATGGACAAGGCATAAAACCACCCGCCCGCTTGTTTGCCTCAGCCGCAAGCAGAAAAGTACACACGCCATTAATGAACTCGGGAGAGCATCGGTCATCGTACATCCATTGCCGGCTCATCTTCAATACACAGCACCGAAAACACCAAATTAATACAATACATAAAGTTCATACATAAAGATCATACAATACTTAAATGCAACAAACAAATAACTCTCTAGCTAAAGAATTTAAATGCAACAACAAATGCGATCAAGATCGCAACTAAGGTAACAATTGATCCAACAGCATAATGATACCAAGCCTCACTATGAATGTCATATTTTCCAATCTTTCTAATCTTCAAGCGTATTTTCTCCATCTTAATCTTGTGATCATCGACGACATCGGCAACATGCAACTCCAATTCCATCTTCTTCCCCTCAATTCTTTTCAATTTTTCCTTCAAATCCTCGTTTTCTCTTTCAACTAAATTTAACCTCTCGACAATAGGGTCGGTTGGAATTTCCGGTTCAACTACCTCCTACATACAAATATCTATGTCAACTTGATGGGCATAATTTGTCATAAACACGAAATGCAATGAATAGTTTTAAAAGAGAATATACCACATCCGAATCATAACCCGGACGAGGGCCGACGGGGACGGATATCAAAACCATGGAACTATGTATAACAAACAACGTATGGGTAAGATAATTATACAAGTAACTATATATCCAAATCACACAAACACCAATTTTTTATATAAAACTTCATGAACAAGAGGCTCACCACAAGGTGGTGCCGGCGACGGGACGTTGCGAGCAATCGACGGTGGTTACGACGGAGATTTAGAAGGTACTAAGTAAACCACACCTACATATGCAAACTAAGTATTATTTTTGACCTCAAATTGCATATAAATCAAATACTAGCACATATATATAATTCCTCCCAAATTACTAAAATCAAAAATCAATCACTATATAAAGCATTGCACGAGCTAATCTAGCAATGATAGATGAAAGGACAAAGTTGCTAATCTTTGTGATCATTTGAATGGATGGGGGCCTTCAAATCTTGACAAATTTTGGGCAAAATGTGTGATGAGCTTGAGAGGAAGAGGGAAAAGAACAGAGAGGAGAGGGGAAAGGGGAAGAACAGAGCGAGCTCGGATGGACGAAGGGTCTATGTAGGATGACCTTTAGTACCGGTTCGTGATACGACCCGGTACTAAAGGTGCTGGAGGGGCCACGGACTGACAACATCCTGCCACCACTCACTTTAGTACCGGTTCGTGGCATGAACCGGTGCTAAAGGTTCACCACGAACCGGTACTAATGAGAGCGGCCGGCTAGCCGTTGGAACCGGCACTAATGCACACATTAGTGCCGGCTAAAATTCAAACCGGCACTAATGTGCTTCACATTTGACCCTTTTTCTACTAGTGAAAGGAGGAGGCTTGAGCTTGACGCCGAGAAGCAAGCCAAGATGTTCGAGCTCGAGGCCGAGAAGCAAGCGAAGATGCTAGAGATCGAGGCCGCCAACGCCAAGACAAAGGCGAAAGAAGTGGCTCTTGCAAAGCATGATGACCGGGGTGGAGATCATGAAGGTGGATCTCAACGCTTTGTCGCCAAGGAAAAGGCCGTGGTTCAAGAAGATGCAGGCCGACATGCTCAAGTTTCAGGACGACTGATCTATGGCGTCGAGGGCCATCTTTTTGTATGCCGGCAGGTGTGCCGGCATGACCACGGGAGCCGCGGTGGCGTGGTCGAACTCCAAGTCCCACCATTTTTTGCGTGCTGGCATGTGTGCCGGCCGGCTGACGAGCGAGTGTGCCAGCAGGAACTACGGTATTTTCTGAAGCCGGCATTGTATGCCGGTGCTGGCATGGTGCCGGCATGAGACATGGCCGCTGGCATGATCGGCGGCGGGCCTTTTTTAATTCAAAAGTTAAATGCGGACATGAAATGAGTCGGCGCGTTGGGCGCATTGCCGACCCAAATGCAAAATTGGGCGGACGCCGGACGGGCGGCCGATCCAAACGGACAAAAAGCGGACAAATGCGCCGTCCGTTTAGGTCGCCCCATTGGAGTTGCTCTAAGCTTTGCATGTTCCCGGGTAAAGGTGATGTGCTTTCCTTCATTTTCTGAAACTGGCTCCTGAGAACAGGCCTCCAGTGAGTCGAGTCGGAGCGCATCCTATTCGGCCCAAACCCAAATCATGGGCACAGAAAGTTCAAGAAAGATTATGCAAACAGCTTGGCCGCCTGATGTAATGATGGTCCAGATTTTTCAGGTTTTCTTCTCAACAGAATGATGGGTTGCCTTCATCCCTTGCCAACTTGCAGGGCCCGGAAAAGGACGGCGGATAGCAACCCAGCCGTCTATTCATTGCTTTTGAGCATGACTCGCTCCGTTTCTATTTCATGGGAATTTCATCCATGCCCCATCAAGCAGCACAATTCTGGCAGAAACTCGGATCTAAACAGCGTGCAGTAGCCTTCATTCAACGGCTCATCATATCTAGACGAATTTTCTGCTCGTCTGTCCACATCTTTTCTGAGTAGCATCCATCACTTTCGCCTGAAAGGGCAAAGCTGATGGCGAAAGTAAACGAAAACATGCACCTAAGCTGCACATGGCAGCTTCAATTCGGTGGAGTCAGTAGATGCTGGAACAGATTTTCTTCCTCCTCTTTGTGACCCAGGCCCAGAAGCGCTTCAACGGAAAAAAGTCGCGGCGCGACGGCTCGCCCTGCATCCTGCATATCAGACTCTTCAACAGCCACAGACACACAGCAGAACAGACGAACAGTAGCAGAGATGAGGGCCAGGGAACAAAAACTCAGAAAAGTAACCCAAGTAGAACGACATTTCATTTACAAAGATACGCAGGGAAAAAAAGGGAACTAGTAATTCCCTATGTACACACCATTTTATGCGTGGAAG
>NC_041384.1:652340175-652361804 GCF_002162155.2 Triticum dicoccoides | reverse complement strand
TGCGATTTCACCGGTGAGAAGTGGAGATATTCCTCTGCAAGCATCATAGAAACTTCACTGATGAAATATCATACTGGATTCCTTTGGACTATTTCTTCACTTCGTAAAATGTGAGTGGTAAGGTCGCAGTGCCGCATCCTTGCTGACCTGGCTTTGACTCTACCTCACTCGGGTGGGCTCTACCTTTATATTCTCCACGGGGCTTCTCCGTAGGATCTCTCTCTCTCTCTCTCTTTACTTTGTAAAATGTGGGATGAATTGTCGGGACAAATCCCTGATATGCTCATTCTCTGTCTCGATAAGACGGACAACCTCCCCCATAGAAGGCCGCTGTTCCGGGTTTGTCCTGACACAGAGATATGCTGCTCTGGCTAGATGATACAGCCCATACGTGTCGTATGTATCTGCAATGCGCTCGTCGATCAGATCGTGCAGTGCAAGACTCTCCACCAAAGGCTCTGCCTGAAAATGTATAGAGATGCAAGAAAATGAATGCTGCAAATCGGCTATAAGACGTTGGCAAATGAAAAGGAGAAGAATCTACTAAAAAGAATACCCATTGCAATATGTGCGTGCACTGCCCTTCATGTTCCTCGAGCACCTTGCGACCCGATATCAGCTGGAAAAGAACGATGCCAAAGGCATACACATCTGTTCTGACAGAAACTATGCCATATTCAGCATACTCAGGCGCCAAGTATCTGATGGACATGACAAGAAAATCCTGGAATTGTCAGAAATACAGGAGCAAAAGGGTAGCATAAAATGGAACAGAGTTGAGATTATCGGAAGGATTAGAGAGTTTTGTGCTGACCCTGATTGCCCCAGAACCCTTGTATGAATAGAAGCATTGACAGCCTTCCATTTAGCAAGACCAAAATCCCCAAGCTGTGGAAGACAGGACGTAATTACAACAGAACAGATAAGGATTTGCACCTTCAAATGTACCAGTAAGAAGTGAGGTCTAGCTTACCATAGGAACAAAGTCATGTGTCAACAGTACATTGCTTGGGCGCAAATCCCGGTGAATTATTGGACCGGCGCGGCACTCTTCATGCAGAAAGCGCAGCCCCTTTGCTATACCAAGGGCAATAGCATGCCTCTTGTGCCACTCCAGTAAGCCTGCTGCCTTGTCTGTTTCATCAAGTGGCAAAAGAAAAGAGCAAGCTAAGGTTATGTTTGTCACCATCTTCATATTATGAATTAACTTTATGCATACCAAGCACGCACCAAATAAATGCCACTCAAGAGAGTTGTTGCATATATACTCATACACCAAGATGTTGTAGCTTTCTTTGCAACAATACCCAAGCAACATGACAATGTTCCGATGGCGGGCAAAGCTGAGCACTTGCACTTCAGAGAAGAACTCGGTATAGCCCTGCGAGCTAGCTTCTTTACGCAACTTAGCTGCAATGACCTGGCCATCCTTGAGTCTCCCTTTATACACATGCCCAAATCCTCCCTCACCCACCAAATTCTCACTTGAGAAGTCAGCTGTTGCAGATTGGATCTCTGAGAAAGGATATTTCATGGATTCCTTGATGTAAAGAACTGATCTTAGCCCACAACCAGCACATAGAACTGGTCTTTCTGATGAATCGTACTGGCCGATCATGTTGTCTTCAATAGATTTTGCTGTAAAGATCAGGGGAGCATGCGTAGTATGAGTAAATACGGAATTGTAGATGGCCTGTGTAACATTATCTCTTGGAAGGTAAAACTACAGCTACTTGGTCAACATTGAACAAATATTTAACTAAGCTCTTGAATTCTGCATGAATGAGCTACTAGAATTAGAAAGGCCTTTTCTACCTTTTAAGCGCTACTAGGTCCCATTTTAACATTTCGGCAAAATAAACAAGCTAGTTGCAACTTTATGATTGTGCTTAATTGAAGAAATATGTCATACCATTGAATTCAGTCTCATCGATCACTGGGATGGACGTGACGCTCATTGACGGCGTGAAGTCTTGGATGCTGCTACCAACCACACTGGGGGTGTAGTACATCTCATGATTGGTTAGAGAGGCAAAGTAACTTACAGGCGATGACCTGATCGACACACGGACCTTGTCAGTATCTAGTGTTTTGGAACTTAGATCAAGTGACACTACTAAGTTTTGTAGGTCCTTCGTCTCCCCCATACTTTTGCTTGATAGATTTGTTCTAATTGACTTCAAGGTCTGCACTGACAGGTTATCTTGAAATGCCGCAACCTTACAGGCTATGTGCTTTTCGAAGTGCTTGAAATCTCGTCTGAAGTGCCTATAAATTCATTATAAACCAATACTAGTTTAGTTTAACTACTGAACAAACAAATGCTCCATTAGGATAGCATGCCAGGAATGATTATAAACAATAAATTATGCAGGTACCTATCTAATACAACCCAAGCAGCTTTACTTGAATTGATTTCATGGATAATGACAACCTTTGCTGGTGATCCAGGGCATACTTTGAGGGTCACACTAATCTGAAATAAAACAAAATGAACATCAGAATATAACCATTGTTTTCAAGAATATTGCAAGTCCTACTGGTAAAGCAGCTACTTATCCCAACAGAAAAATGAATGTAGGAAATGTTACCCCCACTTGGCGGAGCTCCTCCACATCCTGGAGGAGCTTGTCTTTGTAGTATTCAGCTTTCTTCGCAACCTGATCACCTAGGTACCGCAAGCTCGTCCCGGCAAAAGAATCACTAGATGCTTTGGTTTGGTATCCCACTAATAACGCAAAAGAAGTACAACAGATATAAGTTCTTCAGTAAATGAATATATTAATTTGAAGTAGGAGCCAAAATCTATACTCTACGAAGTGAACAGTGACTCCAAATCCCCAAACAACAGCAATAATCAGGAGCACGAGATAGCACCACTCACTACAATTCAATGCCAGATTGAAAAAAAACTGGACAGAGCACTGCATTGCTGGAAGTTCTGACTCGGATTATACGCTCAAAACAAGAATGGACAGTCTATCTTATACAAAAAGAATGGGAAGTCTAATTGCTCCCATACAAAAATCATGTGTTTATGCAACACCGACTTGTAACTTTTACACATAATGCGTTTCATTCTGCTGTTTTAAAGTCGATTTTCCTTGTCAGTATACCATTTATGAAGCTCAATAGACAATAGTGACACCCTTGTCTAAAATGTTAGTGATTCCAAATGCCATGATGCTTCTTCAAGGGACATCTATTACCAAATGACTAGTGAAACAGTGACCAGCAGGACTGAAAGCCAATCAGCACATATATGGAAGCATCTGTCAGACATGCATGAATACACCTAACACACACTCTAACAAGGAGAGGACAGCATCTAAAGTTTTCTACCTGACCACTACAATGATAATCTAACTAGCACATGGATGACAGAAATTAAGAATCAACTTCAATATAACACATTGACATTCCAAATCTATCAGTCTATCACCTATGTATATAAGCATGTACACAATATTCAACTACAGAGGTCGATCGCAACTAGGAAGCATTTTTGGGAAGTTCAATTCAGCACATGAATGATGAATGTAGACTCGAGAAGAGCAATTTAAACAAGAGTGGGTTAATTAGGTCGAGCAGAATGGCTAAGAGACCGTAACCCGACGGGAAATAGAGACCTAAAGGGGGAGCTCGGCCCTCACTCGGATTGGTGACGGAGTGGAGAACGCCGAGCACGAGGAGGGAGTCGCCGCCGCGAAGTATGTCGCCCCGGGCCACGAGCGCCCTGAGCGACATCCTGACCTCCACCTCGCGGTGGTCGCGGGTGGCGTCGAGCGCCACCACCACCATCTGCGGCGGCGGGAGGAGCGGCGACAGGGAGATGGGCATCGCGGCCGACCCGGCGCCCGGAGGGTCCATCGCGAGCTTGGCCGCCGCGGCGGTGGCGACGGCGTGGGTGTCCACCGGGCTGAGCGCGGAGTACATGGACGCGGGCGTGCTGATGGGGGTGCTGGTGCCGCTGCTCCTGCTGCGGTCGTCCCGGCGGCGGCGGCGGCGATGCGAGTCCCTGCTGCCATCGGGGCCGGCCGGGAGCGAGGCTATTAGTACCTGGAGACGGCTGCGCGCCGCGGAGTATATTCTCGAGAGCACGGAGTACATTCGGTGGGGCGGCTGGCGCGGGGGGCATCTCGAAGGCGCCCGCAGCGAATATATGGCGGGCACCTCATTGCCAGTCAGGTGGCCGGAGGATGATCCGAGGCGACGCGGCGGCTGGTCGGGCGCCTTGCTGTTGTCGCGTCGCGGGCGGAGATTCTCGCCGGCGGAGGCGGCGAGGGAGCGAGGAGCGAGGGAGCAGGGATGGGCGGGCGCTCGCCTGTATAACGAACTCGTTGTATAGGTTTTTTCTTTGAAGGAACTCGTTATATAAGCCGCTGGTCCCTTTCGATCCATATTTTAAGTTTTTAACTCCAGGATGAATTCCGCAACCGTGTGCTTTCCTCCGTCTTGGGGTAAATTATGGTTACGAATCACTCTTTCTCTTCTTTGAGTACTTCATTTTATTTTGGGGGAAAAAATGTCGTCCTAGTCATCGAGCTTGTTATGTTGCCATTGCGAAATGATTGTTTAAGGTTCCTGAATGACCTAGGAGCTGACATGAGTGTGCAATTTCGGTTACATCGCATCCCTTAGAAGGACCCCCAATGAAAACTACATTTAATAATAAGTGCTTCGGCTTTTGCACGCAGGACCTGGGATGAAACTCTTGGAGCAACTCCAGCAGATCCAGCAGAATCACTCCTCCCGCAAATTTGTTATAAGGGCCGCATGTAAAAAGAACAAATGCGGTACCATGAGGTCTCCGGTGGAACAGATCATGTAAACTTGTCCTGCAAAATTTTTGTGGCATGATTTTACAGCATATGATCCGTGCTGGAAGCCTCACGCCTCAGGGTACCGCAAATTTTCAGGAGCTTTGCAAATTCATGGTTTTCAACAAATATAAACTTAATAGAATCACAATATAAACCAAACTTATAAATGGTCCAAAAGGCAAATCACAATACAACAACTGTCTTCGTCACAACAAATGTTTAAATTCGAATAATTAATGCAACAACAAATGGTTCGGAAGGCAAATAATTATTCAAATCTGTGACGCCCCTGATTTGACCGTACATTAATCATACACGCAAATGTGTACGATCAAGATCAAGGACTCACGGGAAGATATCACAACACAACTCTAGACACAAATTAAAATAATATAAGCTTTATATTACAAGCCAGGGGCCTCGACGGCTCGAATACATAAGCTCGAATACACAAGAGTCAGCAGAAGCAACAATATCTGAGTACAGACATAAGTTAAACAAGTTTGCCTTAAGAAAGCTAGCACAAAATCAACAACGATCGAAAAGGCAAGGCCTCCCGCCCGGGAGTCTCCTAACTACTCCTGGTCGTCAGCGGCCATCACGTAGTAGTAGGCACCCTCGGGGTAGCAGTAGTCTTCAGTGGTGTTGTTTGGCTCCTGGAATCCGTTATCTGGTCGCAACAATTGGGTATGGAGAAAAAGAGGTAGCAAAGCAGCCATGAGTACTCATCCAAAGTACTCGCAAGACTTACATCAGATCTAAACTAAGTACGCATCTGTATCAAAGGAAAAGGGTTGTATCTGTGGACTAAACTGCAGAATGCCAGAAGAGGAGGTGAAGCCTAGCCTATCGAAGACTAGCATCTTCAAGCATCTTGCAGCATATAGAAGAGTACAAATCAACATAATGTAAAGTAGTAGTGTTATCAACCTTGGCTAGAGATCCTTTCTCGACTTCCAGCGAGAAAGCAATCACAGAGCCATACTATCCAGTTATCATCTCATATCCAAGTCTCATCTCCATGTCTCATCTCAAGTACCCAGTTCTAGTTGTATCGATCGGGATACAACTCCAAGTGTCCGTTACCATAGGACAGGCTATCGATAGATGTTTTCTTCCCTGCAGGGGTGCAGCAACTTATCCACCATGCTTGATTAACTCCGGCCGGACACACTTTCCTGGGTCATGCCCGACCTTGGCCAAACAATACGCCGCAACCCGACCTAGGCTTAGTAGAGAGGTCAACACGCCGGACTAAACCTATGCCCCCAGGGTTCATGGGTCATCTCCCCGGGAACTCCTGCACGTTGCGTACGCGGCCGGTGAGCAGACCTAGCTACCTCCTTCAAAAAGGCAGGTGCTTACCAGTCCAACCCGGTGCCCGCCGCTCAGTCGTTGACGTCTATTAAGCTTCGACTGATGCATACGACGCAGAACACCCATACTATGCCCACATGATGGTTAGTGCTATCAGGCCAGAGGCCCCTCGGATCAAATATCCAAACTATAGTGGATTAGGAGCACGCGGTAACGAGCAGAGACTCATGCTCGATGTGACCCTGTCGGCCCGTCTCGAGTACTTGCGGCAAGGGCTAAGAATGCCCGGCCACGCCTCGTAAGTATCTCGCGAGCACCTTCCAGGTCAACCCGACTCCACATCACTCGCTATTAAGCTCGCGCGGGTACCCCTCAGGGACGACCCGTCTTTAGTAACATGGTTCAATGCGAAGTCATAGTAACCATAGTAACTGTGTGTCTAACACCAAAGAGGAGACCCGAGGAATCACCCCCGAAGAATTCCACTCGATGTTATCATCAAGCTGAACGTAAGAGGATCCACCCTCGAGGTTCACACTTGAGGGGTTGCACGACAGAGCCGTAACAAAAGTGGTTAAGGAGGAAATCACCCTCAATGAGGTCGACGTATAGCTACACTACAGAGATCTCATTAGGAGTGATGTAAGAGGTTCCATCCTCGGCACTCGATGGTAACTCTGCAGAGTCGTACAACTAGGGGGGGGGGGTGATGCGCGGTGTTGGGGCCTGGACGTTGATCACGATGATCGAGTCATCGAACATAAAGCAAGGAAACTAGGACAAGGCGGGGTCATTGATGGATCTCTAACCAACCTATACTAAGCAGTTTAGGATAAGCAGGTAAGGTATGAAAGCAGGTAACAACAACAGGCTATGCATCAGAGTAGGATCATACAGAAAGCAGTAGCAGTTCTAATGCAATCATGAGAGGGAAATAAATAGGCGATATCGAAATGCTCAAGGGGGGTTTGCTTGCCTAGTTGCTCAGACAAGAAGGAGGGGTCGTCGGTGACATAGTCGATCACAACGGTATCATCGGTCTCGGGGTCTACCAAAGAGAAGAGGGGGAAGAAACAGTAAATACAGAGCAAACAATGCATCACAAGGCATAACATGACGACGGGCAGAGCTAGTGTTGCCCTAACGTAGTAGTACACGTTGCAGACGAAGGGGATAAACATCCGAGGATGAATTCCCGGCATTAGGCGGATTCCGGACAGATGAAAGAGAGGGGACGGTTCCATGTTCAGCATGCTAGGGGCATGTGACAGGTGAATGGACCGCACATTTGGATTCGTTGGATTTTTCTGAGCAACTTTCATATAGAAAACATTTTTATCGGAGTTACGGATTATTTTCTATGAATTTCTAAAGATTTTCTTATTTTCTGGATTTATTTTATTTACAGAAAATGATATATGACGTCAGCATGATGTCAAAGTGACATCAGCAGGTCATCAGACGGCCGACCAGGTCAAACCTGACATGTGGGTCCAGCAGGACCCACATGTCAGCCTCTGCTAGCTTAATAGTGGACTAAACTAACCTAACAGGGTTAATTAGCGGTGTGGGCCCCGGGTGTCAGTGAATGTTTAGGTTAATCTAATTACTTCTGTTTACAAAAATGTTTTCAGACTAATTAATAGAGGGGGCCCACATGTTACTGGCTGGGGCTGCCCAGTCAGCACGTTGACTGGGTCAACCCAGTCAACAAGAGCTCGCGGGGCCCGTTGGCAGCGACACAGGGAGGGCCGCGTGGCGGACAAGTCAGCAGGAGACGCCGGAGTCACTCCGGCGACCCTCTCGCGGTGGCTCCTCGTCGGAGTTGGCCGGAAAATCGCTACGATGACCCGATCTTCGCGCGCGAGGCGGCGTTGGGAAGCTGGCGACGTCGCACATTGGGGAGAGGTGCCAGTGGGCACGGGGTTGGCCAGAGTTGGGCGTAGGGACAACGGTGGCGGCGCCGGCATCCGGGACTAGGCGGAAGCGGAGCAGCGGGGCGCGAGCGTGCAAGATGAGGAGCAGGGCATCAGCTACGGGGCTCCATGAGTGCGCTTGGGCGGACGAGCGAGGCCATAGTGGCTCGAGAGCTTGGTGCTCACAGCCATGGCGGTGGCCGGGGCACGGCAACCCGGCGGAGTTAGCTACGGGGCACGGGCGAGCTCGGCTAGAGGAAGAGGAGGAGCGTGAGCTCACCGACGTTGCTGAGACAGCCTGGGGGAGACGCGCGGCTACCGGAGTCGTTGGCGAGGTGGCGGTGATCCGAGGAGGAAGAAGAAGGTCGTCCCAGTGATGGAGGGGCTTCCGGTTCCTGCTCGCGGGCGTGGACGATGGTGCTGGCAGGCATGGAGCTCCAAGACGCGTCGAAGAGGGGTGGGGGTAGCGGTCGCCTCGGCGGACGCCGGTGGGCGGCGACAAGAGGCACTCGGTGGAAGGGGATCTGGTGGAGGGGAAAGGATCTCGGCGAGAGGGGCGAGGTGAGTGGAGGCAGAGATCGAGGAGGCGGGGAGGCAAGTGGGGAAGGGAGAGGGGAGCCCGAGGCATCGGGGTCTTATCCCCTCGACGCCGACGAGCTGGTGCGGAGCGGCGCGCTCGACCATGCCCCCGGTCGGTTGAACAGGGGAGGAAGAGAGCGACCGGGGGAGGTGGGCCGCCTAGGATGGGGGAGTTGGGCCGGCCCAGGTGGGCTTGGCCCCAGGGGGGGTTCGGTCCAAGGAGGGTAGAGGGCCTCTCCCACTTTACCTTTCTTTTCTTTTCCTTTCTCTTTTCTCTTATTTTTTTATCAGTAGCTTTTGCATTTTCTTATAGCCACAATTGACTTTGCAAAAATATGCTACTGACCAAAACAATTTCCTAGAATTATTGTGCACCACCACAAAAAGATTGCGAGGCTTTTAAAACAGTTTACAATTTTTATAAATTAAAAAGGCATTTAATTTATTGCTTAGGTCACTGTTTTAAGTAGTTTAGGCCACTTAAACCCTTTGTAAAAATGTTGGTCCACAACCAATATTACCAGGAGAATATTTTACACATGATGAACATTTTAGTTGTCATGTTTGGGCATTTTGAATTTCACTCATAGTTTGAAAATGAATTCAACTGGAATTTGAAAGAACATGAGACAATAAGGATCAGGCGCATGTTTAGCAAAAGATTAACTTAACCCCAGGGGTTATTGTAGCATCATTACACCGGGGTGTTACAACTCTCCTCCTCTAAAATAAATTCTCGTCCCGAGAATTAAGAGGTAGAAGGAAACAGGTCGGGGTATTCAGCATGGAGGTTATCCTCGCGTTCCCAAGTGGCTTCATCTTTAGAATAATTTGACCATTGCACCTTGAGGAACTTGGTAACCTTCTGGCCTGTTCGACGTTCAGCTTCTTCAAGAATGCAGATTGTATGCTCTTTGTATGTGAGATCATCTTGTACTTCAATCAGTTCCGGATCCTTGAAGCATCTACGAAGTTGCGACACATGGAAGACGTCATGGACGTGAGAGAACTGAGGTGGCAACTCCAATTGATAAGCCACTAGTCCATGACGGGCGAGGATGCGGAAGGGACCAATGTAGCGCGGAGTTAGCTTGCCCTTGACTCCGAACCGACGAGTGCCTCTCAAAGGAGTGACACACAGATAAGCTTGTTCACTAGGTTGATAAGTTGAACCCCAGTGTTTCCGGTCATAGTTGCTCTTCTGGCGGGACTGGGCCGCCTTGAGATTATCCCAGACAATGCGAAGCTCTTCAGCTTGTTGAATAATGTCTGGACCAATGAGCGTCCGTTCCCCAGTTTCTGACCAATTCAGAGTGGTTCGGCACTTACGTCCATAGAGCACTTCAAAGGGTGCCATCTTTAAGCTGGCTTGGTACCTGTTGTTATAAGAGAACTCCGCATAAGGGAGAGATTCTTCCCACTTCTTGCCAAAAGAAATAACACAAGCTTGAAGCATGTCTTCAAGAATTTGATTGACTCGCTCGACTTGGCCTTGGGATTGGGGATGATAAGCAGTGCTCCAGGTAATATGAGTTCCCATTGCCTCTTGGAAACTATCCCAGAACTTCGAAGTGAAAATACTCCCGCGGTCTGAACTGATCTCCTTCGGAATGCCGCGGAGTGACACAATTCTGGAGATATACAAGTTTGCTAATTGACTAGCAGTGATAGTCTCTTTGACTGGCAGAAAGTGAGCAACCTTCGAGAATTGTTTGATGACGACAAAGATAGCATCGTTACCTTTCTGAGACTTGGGAAGGCCAGTGACGAAGTCCATTTGGATCTTATCCCACTTCCATTCAGGAATCAAAAGCGGTTGTAGAAGTCCAGCCGGTTTCTGATGTTCTGCTTTGACGCGACGACAAACATCACATTCTTCAATATATCGAGCAATGTATTGCTTCATTTTAGACCACCAATACTTCTGACGGATGTCTAGATACATCTTCGTACTTCTCGGATGAATAGAGAGAGGGGTGTCATGCGCTTCTTTCATCACCTTCTCTGACATAAGCTCAAATCGGGGTACGATAATGCGATCTCTGAAGTATAAGGTCCCATCTTCAGCAAGCGAGAAATCTCGGGATTTCTCTAAGGCAAGATCCTTTTTCATCAAATCCACGTGAGCATCTTTGGCTTGAGCAGACTTAATTGCTTTCAACAGAGTTGGTTCCAGGACAAGGTTATTTAGAGAACCTTGTGGAACTAGTAGAAGGTTCACCTTGCATAGCTCTTCATAAAGGCGGGGTTGAGCTTTGAAGACCATGTGATTGTTGCAATAAGACTTACGGCTCAGGGCATCGGCCATTACATTAGCCTTGCAAGGTGTATAAGATATACCGCAGTTGTAGTCAGCAATAGCTTCCATCCATCGCTGCTGACGGAGGTTCAGATCTGGCTGAGTAAACAAATATTTCAGACTCTGATGATTAGTGAAGATCTCGCAACGATTACCGAGAAGGTACTGTCGCCATAGCTTCAATGCATAGATAACCGCAACAAGCTCAAGGTCATGAACTAGGTAGTTCTCTTTGTGAGGGCGCACTTGACGGGAGGCATAAGTAATCACCTTGCGCTCTTGCATTAGGACGCAGCCTAATCCTTGACGTGAAGCATCGCAATAGATGACAAAGTCTGTGCGAGAATCAGGGGGAGCAAGCACTGGGGCAGATGTCAGCTTGTCTTTGAGTGCCTGGAAACTTTCCTGACATTTGTCTGTCCAATCGAACTTAACACCTTTGTGAAGCAGATTGGTCAGTGGCTTGGCAATCTTGGAGAAGTTCTCGACAAAGTGACGACAATAGCTGGCAAGACCGAGAAAGCTTCTGACTTGCTTGCCAGTCTTCGGAGGGGTCCAATCAAGAATAGCCTGAACTCGCTATGGGTTGACGGCAATACCATCCTTGGAGATGACATGACCAAGGTAGGTGACTTCGGGTAACCAAAATTCGCACTGGGAATACTTGGCATAAAGTTGATGTTATCGAAGCTTCTCTAGAACAAGTCGAAGATGTTCATCATGTTCTTCTTTGTTCTTCGAATATACCAGAATATCATCCAGATAGACTACGACGAACTTGTCGAGGTAATCTATGAATATGTAGTTCATCAGACGAGAGAATGTGGCTGGAGCATTGGTCAAGCCAAAAGACATGACGATGTACTCGTAAGAACCATAACGAGTGACGAATGCGGTCTTTGGAATATCCTCTTCACGAACACGGATCTGGTGGTAACCCAACCTCAAGTCAAGTTTAGAGAATATTGATGAACCAGCAAGTTGATCATACAGATCATTGATCCGAGGAAGCGGATATTTGTTCTGAATTGTAGCTTGGTTGATAGGACGATAGTCTTGGACCAAACGGTTTGTTCCATCCTTCTTCTTCACAGAGAGAAGGTGCTCCCCAAGCTGAGGAACTTGGACGAATGAAACCACTGCGAAGAGATTTGTCAATTTCCTCCTTAAGTTCATGGAGTTTGTGAGGCGGCATCTTGTAGGGTCGTTTGGCATTAGGAACGGTGCCTGGTTTCAAGTCAATGACGAACTCGACAGCCCGGGAAGGAGGTATTCCTGTAAGTTCTTCTGGAAAGACATCTAGGAAGTCGCGAACAAGTGGAATCTTTTCCATTCCCTCAAGAGGTGCTGCGTTCAACGCATTCAAGACATAAAGTCGTGCTTCAGCGTTTTGAACAAGTTGAGCATGGTAGCTTACTATCTCATCGGAAGGATGTAGGAGGTGAACAACCTTCGTGGCGCAAACGATAGAAGCAGTATGCGCTTTCAACCATTCCATTCCCAGAATGAGGTCAATATTGGAAGACTCCATAATAATGGGGGAAACAAGAAATTCCAACCCTTCAATCTCAACAGGAACGTCGCGACCAATCATGGTAGTTTGACATCGGCCCGCAGGGGTGCGTACCACTATCGGAGTGTTCATGGGCTCGCATCGAATGTCGTGTGCATATGCAAAATTTTCTGACATGAATGAATGCGATGGTCTTGAATCAAATAAAATAGAAGCCGGTACTGAATTTACGAGAAGAGTACCCATCACAGTAGCAGGCTGGTCTTGAGCTTCATTCAGATCAACATGATTAGCCTAACCACGACCATAAGGTCTGGCATTGTTGTTGTGGGGCTGGTTGTTACAGCCAGTTGAAGGCAAAGCAAGTTGGTTCCTTTTCTGATTGCACTCTTTGGCAAGGTGACCTGGACGGCCACATCTGAAGCACAAACCATCAATGGGATTGGCAGCAGGCGTTTGGGGTGGTGCAGTCCGAAGAGGTTGTCTCGTTGGCGGAGGAGGCAACCGCGGAGCAACATAGGACTGTCTTGGTGCAGGTGCAGTTGGACGATACATGTTGTGGGGAATCCATATCCAACGCTTCTGCGCTGACGGGCCCGAAGATGAGCCAGCGCCACGGCTGCGCTTAAGGGATCCCTGGTGTTCCTGAAGACCCGTCTCAACCTGAATAGCCTTGTTCACCAAGGTGGCGAAGTCGGCAAAGTCATGAGCGAGCAGTGCTAGCTTAATATCAGGGTGAAGTCCATCATGGAACTTTTCTTGCCTACGAGCATCAGTTGCAATGTCTTCTTTAGCATAACGAGACAAGTCCAGAAATTCCCGTTGATAAGCATCTACAGTATTGTTGCCTTGGGTGAGGTTGCGGAAATCTCGCTTCTTCCTGTCCATGATTCCCTGAGGAATGAAGCGGGCACGGAAGGTAGCTTGGAAATCCGGCCAAGTGATGACCGTTCCAGCAGGTAGGGTACACCTGTGGCTGTCCCACCATTGAGCAGCGGGACCCCTCAGAAAGAAAGATGCAAAGGTGACATAACTAGGAGGGGCCACACTAGCAGACTCCATTTCATATGTGATGTCGTGGAGCCCGTCATTAGCATCAAGGGGTTGAGTTGAGCTACGGTAAATAGTTGGGTTGAGACGCATGAAGTCCTGCAGAGTTCCTGGGGTTGGCTGTTGATTCATGTTCGGACGAGGAAACTGAGCCATCATTCCTTCCATGAATTGACGATTCAGCTCAAACTGTTGCATCATTCCAGCAAGGAATTCAGGCGGTGGTGGATCATTGGCACCACGGCCACGACCAGCGGGTCTAACCATCCTGCTAACAAGTAACAGGGGGTAGTTCAACATTGAGCATTTGTAAAAACAAGGACCATTCATGATCAAACATGCATAATGAACGAGGTACGATGGATACCACTTCGTTGTCATCACGACAGTGCGTGTACTATCCAGAATACTATACTAAGGAAAAACTATGGCTTATCCAGCTTTGGGGTGAAAGTGGTCACGGGATCCTAATGTTAGAGTTAGTAAAACCATTTTAACCCGAATAGAAGAGAGATCAGAGTCCCAGAGCATAGACGAGGAGTAAAAGATCCTAATACCACCCATATGGCGACGTGGGCCCGTAAGACACACAACCAATGTTAGTAAAAGTTTTTCAGTGACTAGACTCAACTTCGGCCAAGGAGTTGGAAAGGGGCTACCTATAGGCAGTCGGCTCTGATACCAACTTTGACCGTACACTAATCATACACACAAATGTGTACGATCAAGATCAAGGACTCACAGGAAGATATCACAACACAACTCTAGACACAAATTAAAATAATACAAGCTTTATATTACAAGCCAGGGGCCTCGAGGGCTCGAATACATAAGCTCGAATACACAAGAGTCAGCGGAAGCAACAATATCTAAGTACAGACATAAGTTAAACAAGTTTGCCTTAAGAAGGCTAGCACAAAATCAACAACGATCGAAAAGGCAAGGCCTCCTGCCTAGGAGCCTCCTAACCACTCCTGGTCGTCAGCGGCCGTCACGTAGTAGTAGGCACCCTCGGGGTAGCAGTAGTCTTCAGTGGTGTCGTCTGGCTCCTGGGATCCGTCATCTGGTCGCAACAATTGGGTATGGGGGAAAAGAGGTAGCAAAGCAGCCGTGAGTACTCATCCAAAGTACTCGCAAGACTTACATCAGATCTAAACTAAGTATGCATCTGTATCAAAGGAAAAGGGTTGTATCTGTGGACTAAACTGCAGAATGCCAGAAGAGGAGGGGAAGCCTAGCCTATCAAAGACTAGCATCTTCAAGCATCTTGCAGCATATAGAAGAGTACAGATCAACATAATGTAAAGTAGTAGTGTTATCAACCTCGGCCAGAGATCCTTTCTCGACTCCCAGCGAGAAAGCAATCCCAGAGACATACTATCCAGTTATCATCTCATATCCAAGTCTCATCTCCATGTCTCATCTCCATGTCTCATCTCAAGTATCCAGTTTTAGTTGTATCAATCGGGATACAACTCCAAGTGTCCATTACCGTAGGACATGCTATCGATAGATGTTTTCTTCCCTGTAGGGGTGCACCAACTTACCCACCACGCTCGATTAACTCCGGCCGGACACACTTTCCTGGGTCATGCCCGGCCTCGGCCAAACAATACGCCGCAACCCGACCTAGGCTTAGTAGAGAGGTCAACACGCCGGACTAAACCTATGCCCCTAGGGGTCATGGGCCATCTCCCCAGGAACTCCTGCATGTTGCGTACGCGACCGGTGAGCAGACCTAGCTACCTCCTTCAAAAAGGCAGGTGCTTACCAGTCCAACCTGGCGCGCCGCTCAGTCGCTGATGTCTATTAAGCTTCAGCTGATGCATACGACGCAGAACGCCCATACTATGCCCACGTGATGGTTAGTGCTATCAGGCCAGAGGCCCCTCGGATCAAATATCCAAACCGTAGTTGATTAGGAGCACACGGTAACGAGCAAAGACTCACGATCGATGTGACCCCATCGCCCTGTCTCGAGTACTTGCGGCAAGGGCTAAGAATGCCTGAACACGCCTCGTAAGTATCTCACGGGCACCTTCCAGGTCAACCCGACTCCACATCACTCGCTATTAAGCTCGCGCGGGTCCCGTCTTTAGTAACATGGTTCAGTGCAAAGTCATAGTAACCATAGTAACTGTGTGTCTAACACCAAAGAGGAAACCCGAGGAATCCCCCCGGAGAATTCCACTCGATGTTATCATCAAGCTAAACGTAAGAGGATCCACCCTCGAGGTTCACACTTGAGGAGTTGCACGACAGAGCCGTAACGGAAGTGGTTAAGGAGGAAATCACCCTCGATGACCTCGACCGTATAGCTACACTACAGAGATCTCATTAGGAGTGATGTAAGAGGTTCCACCCTCGGCACTCGATGGTAACTCTGCAGAGTCGTACAACTAGGGGGGTGATGTGCGGTGTCGGTGCCTGGATGTGGATCATGATGATCGAGTCATTGAACATAAAGCAAGGCAACTGGGACAAGGCGGGGTCACTGATGGATCTCTAACCAACCTATACTAAGCAGTTTAGGATAAGCAGGTAAGGTATGAAAGCAGGTAACAACAACCGTCTATGCATCAGAGTAGGATCATACAGAAAGCAGTAGCAGTTCTAATGCAAGCATGAGAGGGAAAGAAATAGGCGATATCGGAATGCTCAAGGGAGGTTTGCTTGCCTGGTTGCTCAGACAAGAAGGAGGGGTCGTCGGTGACGTAGTCAATCACAACGCACTACTAGGAAAAGGGCTATAGATGAAATTGACAGTAATGGCGCACCAGACAAGTGGTGCGTCACTACTATATACTAATGGCGCACCATGTGCTGATGCGCCAATAGTGTGGAAGACACTAATGGCGCACCAGACACACGGTGTGCCACTAGTAACAATTTTTTCATTTTTCCAAACATACTAATGGCGCATCAAGGCAAAGTGCGCCATTACTAGTTCTAAATAGTAATGCCGCACCAGCCACACAGTGCGCCACAACTGTATTTTTTTATTCTTTTTTTTGCAAAACTACTAATGGCGCATCGTGGCATAGTGCGCCATTACTAGTTTAGTAATGGCGCACTACGCAATGGTGCGCCATTAGTATATATATATATATTATTTTTTATTTTTTGCAAAACTACTAATGGCGCACGGCTAGCACGTGCGCCATTAGTATGTTGGGTGACTAATGGCGCATGGGTGGGTGGTGCGCCATTAGTAACCTGAGACCAACTGGATATTTTGGACAGCCACACCTACACACTCACTTTCCCCACTTCATTCCCTCCACCTCCTTCTCCAAGCTTGTCGGCTGCCTCCTCCTCCTCACCTCATTTGCACCATAGATTCATCAAAATTAAGTGGTTAAATTACCTTTTTTTGATAGGTAAGTAAGGGGAAAGCTATCTTTATGTTGTAGATCTACTTTTTTTCTCCCTAGCTCGCTCCAACAACGTGCACATGCACTTTTTGTGGCCTAGCTAGATCTATGTATGTTTGTGGTGTTGCATATATGTTTGTGTTTGCAGGTACCGGTATTTGAAATGCGATAGTTGCCAATATTTTGCCGGAATGTTGATTCATTTACGTTTCGGCGAGAATTTTGGCACTATGCATTCTTTTTGGTCCTATTTTTAGGGAAAGTCATGCCAAATTTTTTTCTTGGTTCTAAAATATCGTTTTGCTCTACCCCGCAGGCGACCATGGTCCGCATGATGACCGAAGGCATCGTGAATAGGTTTTTGAGCTCCGCAAAGGCCGAGATGCTTCAAAAGAACGAGACGGAGATAAGATGTCTGTGTCGAAGATGCAAGCTGAAGAGCCTTATTGCGGGCCTGGATTCCGGGCAGGTGCGGGACCACCTGCTCTTGTGTGGTTTCATGGATGGCTATCGGTGGCAAGGTGATGAAGATGACTATGAAGTCGTCCATGGGGGCCGGGCAAGAAATGAGGAAGGGCAGCAGGACAACCACCGCGGCTCGGGCGGGCGAGAAGACAAAGAATCTCCAGGACATGATCACGACGGTGATGCTGTACACAGTCATCATGTAGAAGATGCCGGACATGATGATGAGGAAGATGCCGGAGCAGACGAAGGGCATGATCATGAAGATGAAGATGCCGGCGGAGTAGATGACGATGGACTATCGATGGGCTGGGTGCAGGACCCTCATATTCAAGAGCTGCTTCTCAAGTAGACGGATAACGCAAGAGCTGCCGCCCGAGAGAAAGCCAAGCTGGATCAACTAGAGATAGATGCGGTTACTCCATTGTATGAAGGATGCAGGCCCGAGGATACCCGCCTGAAAGTAACGCTCATGTCTTTGGAGATGAAGGTAAAACACAAAATGACCGGCGCATGCTTCGACGAGAACATGTCATTCTGGCACGAACGTCTTCCCAAGGGGAACAAGTGCCCTACCAGTTTCGAGGAGGCGAAGAAAATTGTGTGTCCTCTGGATTTACCGCACGTGAAATACCATGTGTGCATGAACAATTGCATCATTTATCGGGACGAGCACGCGGAGTCTACCATATGTCCGGTGTGCGGCGTCACTCGATACAAGAAGAGGAAGAAAGCTCCTCGAAAAGTGGTGTGGTACTTCCCGATCACTCCTCGTCTGCAGCGGTATTTCGCGGACCCTAAGGTAGCAAAGCTCCTGCGTTGGCACGCGGATAGGGAGGAGAAGAAGCAAGAAGATGACGCAAATGATCCGGAGATAAATAAAAAAGACAAGATGCTGAGTCACCCTAAGGATGGGAGCCAGTGGGAAGCGTTGAACTTCGAACACCCAGAATTTGGTAAGGATCCAACGAACATCGTGCTGGGCGTAAGCACCGATGGAGTCAATCCGTTTGGCAGCCAGAGAAGCACACATAGCACCTGGCCTGTGTTTGTGTGGATGTACAACCTTCCCCCTGGTTGTGCATGAAGAGAAAGTACATTCACATGAGTATGCTAATTGAAGGGCCGAAACAACCAGGGAACGACATCAAGCTATATCTGGGGCTGCTGAAAGAGGAGCTAGACACGCTGTGGAAAACGCCAACCAATACGTGGGATGTCGCAGAGAAAGAATATTTCCCTATGAGAGCCGCACTGCTCATGACGGTGCACGACTATCTCGGTTACAGATATCTCGCGGGGCAGGTGGTCCACGGATTTTCTGAATGCGTCAGGTGCATGGATGACACAATGTATCGCCAGTTAGATAGAGATCCCGGGTCTTCGAAAACCGCGTTCATGGGACATCGAAGGTGGCTTCGCGATGATGACCCATGGAGGAAACGCAAGGATCTGTTCGATGGTGAAACCGAACCCCGAAGATGCCCGTGTACGAGGAGCGGCGAGGAAATAGACGAGCTCTTGAAAAATTGGAAAGATTGCCCACTGCAGGGAAAGAAGCAAAAGGCGCTAGAGCTGGGAAAGAAGCGAAAGGTGCCAGAGCCGCTGCTGAAGGTATGGAAAACGAGGTCTGTTTTCTGGGACTTGCCGTACTAGAAGATCCACCGTGTGCCTCACAGCCTTGATGTCATGCATATCACGAAGAACGTGTGCGAGAGTCTGCTTGGTACCCTGCTCAACATGACAGAGAGGACCAAAGATGGGCCAAAAGCAAGGGCAGACTTGAAATCAATGGGCATCAGGCAAGAGCTTCACGCTAATGATGATGATGATGATGAGGCGAAGCAGGACACAGAAAGTCGTTGCAAAGGCAAAAAGGCCAAGAAGACCAGAAATGACTACCCTCCCGCGTGCTTCACTCTAAGTCAGGAGGAGATCGAGCAGTTTTTCACCTGCCTCGTAGGAGTAAAACTTCCTTACGGTTACACGGGGAAGATAAGTAGATACCTAGACCCAGCGAAGCAGAAATTCAGCAGGATGAAGTCTCACAACTGTCATGTGCTGATGACGCATATACTTCCAGTTGCAATCCGTGGGATCATGGATGCGCACGTCCGTGAAACGCTATTTGGCCTATGCAACTTTTTCGACGTCATCTCTCGGAAGTCGGTTGGTGTGAGGCAACTCAGAAGGCTACATGAAGATATCATGGTGATACTATGCGAGCTTGAGATGTACTTCCCGCCCACATTCTTCGATGTTATGGTGCATCTGCTGGTCCATATCGTGGAGGATATCAACCAACTCGGGCCGACGTTCTTGCACAACATGATGCCGTTCGAAAGGATGAAAGGTGTCATCAAAGGATACGTTCGCAACATGTCACGTCCAAAGGGAAGTATAGCTAGGGGCTTTCCGACCGAAGAGTGCATCTCCTACTACACGAATTATCTAGGCATCGAGAACCTCGTTGGTCTGCCCGTCAACAGGCACCTCGGCAGGCTCGCTGGATGGGGTCACCGTGAGGGTCGCCGCGAAATACATGTCGACTTCGAGGGTCGACTCGCCGACTTTGAAAAAGAGCAAACCTAGTCGTGCTACAACACATAGACGTGGTCGATCCTTGGGTGGTAGAGCACAAAACCTTTATTGAGAAGACGTACAATGACCGAGGCCAACAGAGGACGGATGGAGATATAATCAAAGGGCACAACTCATGTTTCACCCGTTGGTTCAAGCAGAAGCTTCTGTCGTACCCTTTACATGAGGATTCTTCCGCGGAAGAACAACTCATATTCGCCTTATCACAGGGCGCCGAGCACAACCTGATGACCTATGAGGCGTACGATATCAACGGCTACACATTCTACACCGAGGACAAGGACATGAAGAGCGATGGTTATCAGAACTTCGGGGTAACGATGGAATCCTACACCGGTAACGACAAGGACAGATACTATGGAAAGATCGAGGAGATCTGGGAGCTGAGCTACGCTGGAGAGAAGGTGCCGATGTTCCGTGTCAGATGGGCCAAGAGCGTCCTAAAAGAAGACCGATATTTCACCACCATGGTTATACCCGAAGCCAAATCCAAGACCGCGGGCGCAAACGTCACCACGAAAAATGAGCCATGGGTACTGGCTTCCCAAGTGGACCAATGCTTCTTCATTACCGACCCGCCAAAGCCCAGTCGTGTTGTCGTGAGGAGAGGCAAAAGGACGATCATCGGAATGGATGGAGTAGCCAATGAGCAAGACTTTGACAAGTACGGCGACCCGAAGATCGAACATGAAGACAACGATGAAGTAGCAGCATACACCACAAGAAGAAGCAGGACCACCCTACCTAAAGGACGTCCGTTCCACAGAAGAACTCCATTTGCGAAAAAGAAGGGCAAGAAGATTGTGAACAGATAGCTAGCTAGCTAAGATCGATTGTATTTAAATTGTAGTCTTCATTTCTCGATTGAATTTCATGGGCACTTTTTGAACTATCATGTATATTTTTAAATTTCATGGGAACTTTTTGAATTCATGAAAAAATATTGAATATTCATGAGGACACTCGATCTCGATTCCCCTCCATCTCGATTGCTATCCCCCCTCGCCAGATCCCCCTTGCCAGATCCCCCTCACCGCCGACGACCCCGACACCCTCCCCCGCTCCACCGTCACAAATGAATGCAACTAAAAATCCAAAAAAAACAAATTTGATTATATTTTCAAAAAACAAATTTGATTATATTTTCAAATAACAAATTTGATGATATTTTTTTATATTCATAAATATTTTCAAATAACAAATCTGATGATATTTTTTAAAAAATTATTACTGTTTTTATAAAAATTTATTACTGTTTCATATTCATATTCATTTTCTAAAAAATTATTAGATGCAACAAAATAATAATAATAAAAAATCTTACTTATGGCACACGGCTTGCTGGTGCGCCATTGCTATCTAAAAAAAGGAATACTTATGGCGCACGGTCCGCTGGTGCGCCATTGCTATCGAAAAAAAAGAATCTCTTCTGGCGCACGGTCCCGCTGGTGCGCCATTGCTATGAAAAAAAAACATTCTAATGGCGCACCGCCAGGGGGTGCGCCATTAGTAATCTTCCCCCATCCATACACTTCGTCCATTCCTCTCGCTAGACACTTCGTCCATCTCCCTCCACCGTGCCGCTCCCTCCCTCGTCCCTCCCTCCACCGCGCCGCCGCCGCCGCTGCCCCGACCCACTGCACCACAGCCGCCCACGCGCCCCCGCCGCCCCCCTCTCCCCTTCCTCCCCCT
>NC_041384.1:652274155-652339717 GCF_002162155.2 Triticum dicoccoides | reverse complement strand
TCCCCCCCCCAAACACCGCCTCCCTCGCCTCCCTCGAAACCCTAGAAACCTGCCGGAGATTTGGAGCCTCGAAGCCGCCGGAGACTTGGAGCCTCAAAGCCGCCCCACGTCCACCAGGAGAGGAGGCCCGCGACCTCCCTGCCGTCTATCCCCGCCTCCCCCAAGCTCACCGTCTCTGCCCTCCGTCATCTCCGCTCCGGCCACCACCTCATCGTGGTCAGGTAACCCTTCTCCCTCTGCCTCTCTTCTCCTCTCTTCCTCCTCTCCTCCCTCCCGGCCATGCCCTCTTCTTCTCTCTTTTGCTAGGTTTAGGTCAAATCCCTCTCGAATTTAGGTCAAATTAGGTTCAAAAAATTGTGGGAGTAGTGCCTAGCAAACATGAATAATAAGTACTCCATGTGCATTGGAGTACTTGGTACCTGCAAGATTTGGACACTCAACTGCAAAAGTCGAGGTATCTTTTTCATGCTTGTTGTCTATTGGTTGAAGGATCACTGCGTCTGCCTCACTGGCTGACACATCCATGGTGCTATATCCTCTATTGCTTTAATTATACAACATTAGATATAGACATTTGAATCAAATTTGTGATCATCAAACATCAAAATTGCAGGCGAGAGGTTGGTGCCTGGATTGCATTCGTTGTAGTGATCCTGCGGCTCTTCTTCCCGCGTCACTTCCCTGGTATCATTTCCTACCTAATCTTTTACCTATCCTTGCTGCCCCTAGTAAATGCACTGGACACACTGAAGAAAAATGCATTGTATTATGTATTTGTCCATGGTTTATAGATGAAAATTAGTTATTTTGGACATTAACCATTGCAAGCAGTGTGCTGCTACCACTGTCCTGCAAGGTAAGAGACATGTAGGACTGAAACTGGATCCAGTCCTGTTTGCAACTAGATACAGACTAATTGCAAAGTGTGCTCTTTATTATATCCCAGTAAAATAAAATGTAGGATAAAGTATGTAGTGCTGGCTCCTGAGAATGAGTAGAGCTATCTAGTCTCTGCAAGCAACTTAAAGCCCCAGTATTCAGTTGCTGGTCTGTTTGGTGTGATACATAACACAAGATGGGTTTGGTGTGGTTCTAGTCAAGAGATATGGACTGTTAATTACAAGTAAATATAGGGTTCATGATGAGTATGTTGATTATCCAGGGCTGAATCTTAATTACAAGTAAATATAGGGTTTAACTTCTGGTTGGGGTTGGAGCTGGGAAAGAGAGACAGAGGGATAGGAGGGGGGAGGGGAAAGAGAAATGTTTATTTTAGGGTTTAATTAGGGCAGTGGCATGGTGCCCAGCCCAGGTGATATGAATGTCAATGCATGTTCATGTTCATGTTGAGAACCTGTCACAATGCTTGACTTGAGTATGTTCTCATATGTGCTTCTATATGATTTTTTTCTTTTTTCTCCTGTTGTTCTGTTAATAACCAGATCTGATACCAGTGAGTTAGATGCCCATGCATGCATGAGCTGGCTGACAGACAAAGAAAAGTAAGCCAGGCCTCAAGACAGTGCATCTTAATCAAATTAAACTCAAGATTCTGGTGTTTAACCCTGTTGTGTTGCTTCTAGAAATAATATAAAAGCTGTGAAAAAGAAATCTGTGGAGTTGGCACTTTACATAAGGTTGTAGATCATTGTGGTGTCCTAATGTCTAAGACTGTTGCATTGGAGGTTCATCTTGCAAACATATCAGAACTTGCAAACATTTTATTACTTGTTGCATTGGAGGTTCATCTTGTCTTGAGGCAAACAAATCAGCATTGGAGGCTCATCTTTGAGGCTCATCTTTATTACATATCAGAACTTGTAAACAAATCTGTGAAAGACTTGTAAAGTTGCTGGGTTTTGTCTCCGACCATTGTGTCGTGATGAATTTGCAGGTACCCCGAGAGGCCCTTGAGTTTGCCGGAATGTCGATTAACTTCCGTTCCGGCAAATTAGGGTACTCCATATGTCCTATTTTTAGCAAAGGTCATGCTGAAATTTTCCGTGAATTTTAGCATGACTTTGCTAAAAATAGGACATATGGGGTACTTGCGACTAATGCATGGGCCGGGGTATCTTAGTACTTAGTTAAGTAGGATCAACTGCCCCGCCATTCTTGCTTCATTAAACCATAGGTGTCAATAGAGCCAAGTGATTAGGCCCAACTTAGAATTCTCCTTAGCATCGATAAACCCTAGATGACAAACCCAACATAGGTGGCAATAGAGCCAAGTGATTAGTGCCAAGTGATTAGGCCCAACCTAGGGTGCCTCGGCATCGATAAACCCTAAATGATGAAAATTTAACTTGGCTTCTATAGGGTGCCTCGGTGTCGATGAGAACCTGAATGATGTACGCTTAGGCTTTTAGGGTACCTCAGCGTCGACAAACCCTAAATGATAAAAGCTTAGCTTTTAGGATGCCTCGGTGTCGAAAAACCCTAAATGATGAGACCATGATCTTGTTCCTTGACAATAACCAACTTTTTGACCAAACCTTTTTCCTATTTAGAGTGAAACATGGCCCACAACGATGAGGCCGGCGGTTCGGGCGACAAGCAATTCTGGGAGCTATCCCAGGAGTTGGAGGAAGAACCTCACCGCTATGAGGACGCCGCGGAAGACACCGATCCTGACTACACAACCCCTAGTGGCGTCGGGGATGACACCACTGATGATGGCGCCGCGGATGCCACCACTGATGATGGCGGCGCACGCACAGATGGCAGCCAACCGAAGAGGCAACAGAAGGACCGGCGCCCGAGCGTGCTCGGCTCCGTCAGGGAGGAATTTACTAAAGTGAACTCCGACGGGCATCCGACGGCGCCCAAAGAAGTAGTCAAGGGGTACTCGGTTCAGCTCGGGTGCATTCTCCAGAGCACCGTCTCAATCAACACCGAGAACCTAAGGCATAAGGACCGAGGGAATTTGCGCAGCCTCCTCTTCACGAAGCTGCACGAACGATACAAGTTCCCCGCTGAGTTTGCAAACACACACCTCTCAGGGAATAAAGTGAACGGTGCCGACCTCATGAGGATGAGCACGGCCCTGTCTACTTGGAAAAGCACGGTGAAGGCAATGATTGAAAAAGGTGATAGTTATGAGAAGATCAAGGCGAAATATCCTTTGATGAGCGAAGATGACTACAAGGAGTTCAAGATCAAGTGCGAGAGCAGCGCAACCTCCGAATCAAGTCAGTGGGGGAAAGAAATGCGGAAGTTGAACTTAGGGGTCCACCAACTCGGTCCCGGCGGTTACAGAGTGGCGGAGCCTATATGGGACAAGGAGGACGCGGAGCGTGCCGAGCAAGGCCTACCGCCCCGCTTCCAGAAATACCATGACAAGCAGACCAGGAACTTTCTCAGGGCCCCGTACAAGGAGGACCTGGTAAGAAAGGAGCTTACCACAGATCTGAAGACCAATGCGCTTGAGCTTGTTCTGGTAAGGAATACATCCCCCGCGTAATTAGCTCCATATGGTTGCATTCTAATTAATCCCCAATATTTCTAAATGGTTTAGGTTCCTTCCGCAGGACAATGAAAGCAGTAGCGCGGGGTCGTCTCAGAGCTCCCCTTTCGACACCCCTTTAAATAGGGCGTTGAACGTAATGAAAAACAAGGATAAGCTCAGTAAGCCGACGTCAGCTGGTTGTGTGGCCGACAAGGGCCTGTCCACAAAATGGTCGTCATACTATATCGCTGGTGGGCGAAAGGAGAAAAAGACCATCTCGGAAAGCCAGTCGCGCGAGGTTGAAGCACTCAAGGCACAAGTGGCGCGGATTCCGGAGATTGTCCAAGAGCAAGTGCAACAACAACTGGGAACGACGCTCAACGCCATGGTGCCTACGTTGATTCATGGGCTGACGACATGGATTGCGGGCGGCCAACAGGGGCCTCCCCCGGTTCCCAGCTTCATGGCCAGCAACTCGCACAACGCGCAGACGGCGCTATTGGTGTCTCCGGCGGCGCCATTGGTGTCTCCGGCAGAGGCGGTATTCGTGTGTCCGGCACCGGCACGGGCATTGGAGCTTAATGCACCCGGGTGTACGCTGGCTGGCACCTCTCCAGCAAGCGGCCCCTCCATCAGTTGCACGCCCGCTGTTGGCGGTGCCTCGACATTAGCCGAGCTCGACGGCATCATGGTAACTAAGCCTCTCGGGTGATGACTTCATCTCCTTGCCTTTGACCGGGCATCCCTGACGCCCTACATGTTTTCGTAGGGTGCCGCCGATGTTCCTTGCACTCTCCTGCACTTCGTGGGCGGCGAGTTGGTCCATGTCGCCAAGGGCAGAATCGTTCAACCGGGCAACCCCGTGTTCCACGGTAATCCGATGCCACCCACAGTGTATAGGGTTGAAGTGGTTCGGGTGCTGCCAGGCTGCGACGAGCTGTTATCTCTTATTCGACCCACTGGGGCCAACGAAGAAGATGAGATGACCCTTAGCGCCTGCGTAAGCTGGCCCCTGCTTTGGCCGAAGAGCCAGATTCGTTTGGGGGCGGGGGACACCACCCCACAGACAAGACCGCCAGTCGTGCTGATGCCAAGCCATGGCAAGAACACCGCAACGCTACCGAACATGCCGGACATCCCTATGGCACAGGATCCGGACATGCATATGGCACAAGATCCAGACGACGATGACAACGACGACGGTACATTTACCAACGTCGATAAGTACTTTGCCGAACATGGGTACGGTGATGAGTTCTGCGGGCCTCCTTCTCAAGAACCCAACCAAGACGACCGCGATCTAGCTGGTATGGCGAAGAAACCCAATTGCAACAGGCATCGTCTGGCGTTCAGTTCTCAGGAAACGCCTCTAGCTGCTGCCTTCACCGAGCCTCAGATAGCTGAGGTGTGAAATATTATCAGCCCCAACACGCTCAAGAAGGCGGTCTGTGAGCAGAACTCGGTCCCATTATAGCAGATCAAGAAGAAGGGACGGAAACGAAAGGCTGAAAAGGGCACCGGTGCGAGCCAGCCGGCACCGAGTACGATCCATGCTCAGGACGGGCCACCTTCACCTAAGGATATCTCGAGGAGGGTGCATGTGGCGGGTAGGGCGATGCTACCGACAAATATGCTCAATGCTGCAACCGGTGCTATGCGGAGTCTGCATGACAGTATTCTTTCTTTGGAGAAGTGGCGTCTCAGAGAGAGTGATGTGGGATACCTGGTTTTTATGGCCAAGGTGCCAGAGGGCAAGGGCTTTGTGGATGGCGCCATCGGGGGTACGATCGTCCTACGGTTTGATGACATCTTTGCTATGTTTAACCTTCATCCGCTGCACTACACCTTCATTCGGCTATTTTCGCTGAGTATGGAGATGCAGATCATTAGAGACAAGAGCCCAGACATCGTGATAGTCGACCCCTTCTACATGCGTGCCAAGCTCTTGGGCAGCGCTGGGGACCGCCAAGTCTCGAGTTCACACCTCGAAGGCGTCATTCTGGCAAACCTAGATAAGGATAACTTCCTCGTGTCTTACTTTCCCGAGTAAGTCATCCCTTAACCGCCCCGAAACAATTGATTTCTTAGATTTCGATCGTTATTTCTTTTTTCTAACATTCCGTGTTCTTTGCAGTGACACACATTGCACACTCATCCTCTTAAGCCCGAAATATTCCATGGCCACGTATTTTGACCCGAGCCGTGACTCCAAGATAGACTACACAAATATCAAGAAAGTTCTTGATGATGTTCTCCCCGGCTACGCCAAATCTGGAGGCACCTTCACCAGGCCAGTTCGTAGGTACGGCAGGCACGTGTTCGCCCACAATACTAAGTTCTGCTGCGTCAAGCAACCGCCTGGCGGTCAGAAGGATGCTACTACGCCCTCCATCACATGCGGGCATGTTGGGGATCGTAGCAGAAATTTAAAATTTTCTACGCATCACCAAGATCAATCTATGGAGTAATCTAGCAACGAGGGGAAGGAGAGTGCATCTACATACCCTTGTAGATCGCTAAGCGGAAGCGTTCAGGTGAACGGGGTTGATGGAGGCGTACTTGTCGTGATCGAAATCACCGATGATCCTAGCGCCGAACGGACGGCACCTCCGCGTTCAACACACGTACGGAACGGAGACGTCTCCCACACCTTGATCCAGCAAGGAGGAGGGAGAGGTTGAGGAAGAGAGTCCAACAGCAGCACAACAACGTGGTGGTGATGGAGCTCGTGGTTCTCCAGCAGGGCTTCGCCAAGCACTATGGAGGAGGAGGAGGTGTAGGAGGAGGGAGGGCTGCGCCAGGTTCAAGGGTTGTGGCCGCCCTCCCACCCCTCCACTATTTATAGGTGGGGAGAGAGGGGGGCCGGCCCCCCTAGATCCCATCTAGGGTTGGGGCGGCGACCAAGGGGGGGAGGAGTGCCTCCCAAGTCAAGTGGAGGCCCTCCCCCTTAGGGTTTCCCCTCTCCCATGCTCATGGGCCTTGGGGGGGGGGGCTGGTGCCCTTGGCCCATTAAGGTTAGGGCGCCCCCTACAGCCCATGCCGCTGTATTGGACGTGGTGGAACATTTTTCGGACCTTCGGACCCCTCCAGAATCCTCCGGAACCTTCTGGAAGCTTCCCGGTACAATACTGAAAAAAACCGAACTTTTCCCGGAACCCGAACAACAACTTTCCATATATAAATCTTTACCTCGGACCATTTCGGAACTCCTCGTGACGTCCGGGATCTCATTCGGGACTCCGAACAACATTCGGTAATCACATACAAGTCTTGCTAATAACCCTAGCATCATCGAACCTTAAGTGTGTAGACCCTACGGGTTCGGGAACCATGCAGACATGACCGAGACAACTCTCCGGCCAATAACCAACAGCGGGATCTGGATACCCATGTTGGCTCCCACATGTTCCACGATGATATCATCGGATGAACCACGATGTCGAGGATTCAATCAATCCCGTATTCAATTCCCTTTGTCCAGCGGTATTGTACTTGCTCAAGATTCGATCGTCGGTATCCCGATACCTTGTTCAATCTCGTTACCGGCAAGTCTCTTTACTCGTCCCGTAACACATCATCCCGTGATCAACTCCTTGGTCACATTGTGCACATTATGATGATGTCCTACCGAGTGGGCCCAGAGATACCTCTCCGTTTACACGGAGTGACAAATCCCAGTCTTGATTCGTGCCAACCCAACAGACACTTTCGGAGATACCTGTAGTGTACCTTTATAGCCAACCAGTTACGTTGTGACGTTTGGCACACCCAAAGCACTCGTATGGTATCCGGGAGTTGCACAATCTCATGGTCTAAGGAAATGATACTTGACATTAGAAAAGCTTTAGCAAACGAACTACACGATCTTGTGCTAGGCTTAGGATTGGATCTTGTCCATCACATCATTCTCCTAATGATGTGATCCTGTTATCAATGACATCCAATGTCCATGGTCAGGAAACTGTAACCATCTATTGATCAACGAGCTAGTCAACTAGAGGCTTACTAGGGACATGGTGTTGTCTATGTATCCACACATGTATCTGAGTTTCCTATCAATACAATTCTAGCATGGATAATAAACGATTATCATGAAAAATGAAATATAATATAATAATAACTAATTTATTATTGCCTCTAGGGCATATTTCCAACAGGGCGATCGTACGGGACCATCATCACCTTCTGCTACCAGATAATCTCAAAGATTGGGCCGCGAGCTTGTCGGCAATCCAGGACGCGGACATCAGACAAGAATTCTTTCGCATCCAGTCGGAGTTAGAGGAAATCATCCATTAAGATGTCCTTCATACCTCGGGGCAGTTCTACCTTAGATATCAACCGTCCAACAGTGAGATAGACACAACGCTACAAATGCAGGCTGACAATGCCCGCGATTTCATGACCATCACGACAGACGGCGGCTTCATCCACGCTCCGGTCCCATGAGTCGAGTCGAAAGTAGTGATGCTAAGTGTAGTTCTGAAACATTGATTGGCTCATGTTGTAATTAAACTTTAATGAATTGTATGTCTCTTTGATTTGGACAGTCGTTCAACTTAGATGTAATCGATGCTATTTATTAGTAGGACCATGAATCGTGCTATTAATGTCTTGCTTTTCTCTTCTGATCCTTTTGTTGCATACTTATATATTGCTTATGTATTGTCTGTTTTTTGGCTTGTGCATAGAGATGCCGTCGTATGTCGTGTACAAGGGTAAGGTTCCCAGAGTCTACGACGACTGGGAGGAGTGTCGGAGACAGGTTCACCATTTCAGCGGTAACAGTTACAAAGGGTGCACCACTTGGGCGGAGGCGGAATCTAGATACGCCCGCTATCTAGCGGGAGAGAGGAGGGAGCGTTGGAGGAACCGGATGAAGACCCGTTTCATGGCGATGATGCGTGATGACCGCAGCTCTCTTCTATGTGATGGTAGTTTAGATGATCGATATCGACTTGTAATGTAAAGACAAACTCGCTACTCGTGGTCTCGAGACTTGTAATGTTTTATCTTTGTTTGGTCTTTTGAATTCGGAGACTAATATGATGAATTGCATTCGGAGACTAATCTTCTATTGAATTTGATGAATCTGCTGTTGCTATGTGGTGCTGTCTATATTCTGCCAAATAATATATTTTGTAACCTGTGAAAAAATCAAAAAAGTAAAAAAAAACCATAATATTCATACTAATCGCGCATCACCTCAAAGTGCGCCATTAGTATGCCAAAGGATTCTAATGGCGCATCACTACACAGTGCGCCATTAGTATGCCAAAGGAAACTAATGGTGCATCACGCCACAGTGCGCCATTAGTATGCCAAAGCACGTGGGTAAATATGGCCCCCTGGGAGGCATACTAATGGTGCATGGTGGTCTATACTAATGGCGCACGGCGTGGTGCGCTATTAGTATACCAGATACTAATAGCGCACCAGTGGTGCGCCATTAGTAAAAAATACTAGTGGCGTGGTACTAGTGGCGCACCAGTAGTGCGCCATTAGTAGGCAAAACTGGTGCGCCACTAGTAGGCCTTTTCCTAGTAGTGACTGCATCATCGGTCTTGGGGTCTACCGGAGAGAAGAGGGGGAAGAAACAGTAAATACAGAGCAAACAATGCTTCACAAGGCATAACATGACGACATGCAGAGCTAGGGTTGCCCTAGCGTAGTACTACACGTCGCAGACGGAGGGGATAAACATCCGAGGATGAATTCCTGGCGTTAGCCGGATTCCGTTCAGATGAAAGAGAGGGGACGGTTCCATGTTCATCATGCTAGGGGCATGTGACAGGTGAATGGACCGCGCATTTGGATCCGTTGGATTTTTCTGAGCAACTTTGATATAGAAAACATTTTCATCGGAGTTACGAATTATTTTCTATGAATTTCTAAACATTTTCTTATTTTCTGGATTTATTTTATTTACAGAAAATGATATATGACGTCAGCATGATGTCACAGTGACATCAGCAGGTCATCAGACGGCTGACCAGGTCAAACCTGACATGTGGGTCTAGCGGGACCCACATGTCAGCCTCTTCTAGCTTAACATTGGACTAAACTAACCTAACAGGGTTAATTAGCGGTGTGGACCCCGGGTGTCAGTGAATGTTTAGGTTAATCTAATTACTTCTGTTTACAAAAACGTTTTCAGACTAATTAACAGAGGGAGGCCCACATGTTAGTGGTTGGGGCTGCCCAGTCAGCACATTGACTGGGTCAACCCAGTCAACAGGAGCCCGCGGGGCCCGTTGGCAGCGACACAGGGAGGGCCGCGTGGCGGACAAGTCAGCAGGCGACGCCGGAGTCACTCCGGCGACCCTCTCGCGGCGGCTCCTTGCCGGAGTTGGCCGGAAAATCGCTACGGTGACCAGTTCTTCGCGCGTGAGGCGGCGTTGGGAAGCTGGCGACGTCGCGCATTGGGGAGAGGTGCCAGTGGGCGCGGAGTTGGGCAGAGTTGGGCGTAGCGACAACGGCGGCGGCGCCGGCATCTGGGACTAGGCGGAAGCAGAGAAGCGCGGCGCGAGCGTGCAAGATGAGGAGCAGGGCATCAGCTACGGGGCTCCATGAGCGTGCTCGGGCGGACGAGTGAGGCCGTAGTGGCTCGGGAGCCTGGTTCTCCCAGCCATGGCGGTGGCCGGAGCACGGCCTCACGGCGGAGTTAGCTACAGGGCACGGGCGAGCTCGACTAGAGGAAGAGGAGGAGCGTGAGCTCACCAACGTTGCTGAGACGTCCCGGGGAAGACGCGCGGCTGCCGGAGTCATTGGCGAGGCGGCGGTGATCCGAGGAGGAAGAAGAAGGTCGGCCCAGTGATGGAGGGGCTTCCGGTTCCTGCTCGCGGGCGTGGACGATGATGCTGGCAGGCGTGGAGCTCCAGGACGCGTCGAAGAGGGATGGGGGCAGCGGTCGCCTCGGCGGACGCCGGTGGGCGGCGACAGGAGGCGCTCGATGGAAGGGGATCTGGTGGAGGGGAAAGGATCTCGGCGAGAGGGGCGAGGTGAGTGGAGGCAGAGATCGAGGAGACGGGGAGGCAAGTGGGGAAGGGAGAGGGGAGCCCGAGGCGTCGGGGTCTTATCCCCTCGACGCCGGCGAGCTGGTGCGGAGGGGCGCGCTCGGCCATGCCCCCGGTCGGTTGAACAGGGGAGGAAGAGAGCGACCGGGGGAGGTGGGCCGCCTAGGATGGGGAGTTGGGCTGGCCCAGGTGGGCTTGGCCCCAGGGGGGTTTCGGTCCAGGGAGGGGTAGAGGGCCTCTCCCACGTTACCTTTCTTTTCTTTCCCTTTTTCTTTTCTCTTAATTTTTTATCAGTAGCTTTTGCATTTTCTTATAGCCACAATTGACTTTGCAAAAATATGCTACTGACCAAAACAATTTCCTAGAATTATTGTGCACTGCCACAAAAAGATTGTGAGGCTTTTAAAACAGTTTGCAATTTTTATAAATTAAAAAGGCGTTTAATTTATTGCTTAGGTCATTGTTTTAAGTAGTTTAGGCCACTTAAACCCTTTGCAAAAATGTTGGTTCACAACCAATATTACTAGGAGAATATTTTACACATGATGAACATTTTAGTTTTCATGTTTGGGCATTTTGAATTTCACTCATAGTTTGAAAATGAATTCAACTGGAATTTGAAAGAACATGAGACAATAATGATCAGGCACATGTTTAGCAAAAAGATTAACATAACCCTAGGGGGTACTGTAGCATCATTACACCAGGGTGTTACAAAATCGCACACAAATACATATGAAATTTATCAGAATAAAATGGGAGTCTATCTCCCATAGAGTTGCCACTGATGCTCAACAAGATCATGACGGAGCTGGTAGTGCGAAGCACTATGCATTGTTCTCAATCTTTTGGTAGGTCTCAAAAAATGCATTGATCTCACATGCGTCCCTAACATGATTCACATGGATACCAACATTATCATAGAGAAATTCTAGTTTAAATCCCTCTTATCCTCGAGGATCATCTTGGGTAGAATTACACATATAGTCATGATGTTTCTGAGGGACTTCTTATCCCGGAAGCGAGCAAGACCTCGAATAATGACAAACCGAGCTTGCAACACATCAAATGCCCTCTCAATATCCTCTCGACATGCTTCTTGTGTTTGGGCAAGAAAATTATGCTTCTTGGTTTTCTGGTCACTTATGGTCTTCACAAATGTTGACCATGGAGGATAAATACTAGGGGCAAGATAGTACCATGTGGTATAGTCATGTTCATTCACATTATAGCTTTTTTGCGGGGTCCATTGACAGTATAGCTGCAAGCCGGAGCTTTTCCACTAGCTAGCTGAGCAAAAAGAGGAGATCGCTGCAACATATGGATATCATTGAGCGACCCTGACAATCCAAAAAAGCAATGCCAAATCCACAAGCTGTGTGAAGCTACGACTTGGAGCACAATAGTTTGTTTATGTTTGTGGTCGGTGTATTGCCCCACCCAAGCCACCAGGCAGTTCTTCCACCTCCAATGCATGCAACCCACACTTCCAAGCATGCCCAACCATCCTCTTTCTTCATTAATCGCCATCAACTTATTTATGCCCCCAACATTTGGAGCTCAAAAATAATCCAGATCAATGTCTTCGCAAACATCTGAACGCATTTGTGTGTGGAATCTTTTCCAATGCAAAGATACTCATCGGTGTAGTTAGCCGGAACGCCATATGCAATCACTCTCATTGCAGCCGATATTTTTTGGTATGAACTAATCCCAAGCTTCACCTATGCGAACAAAAAGAGACCTACGTATTCGATATCGCCTACGAAAAATATGAGCCGGATATGTCGGTACCTTGGCGAAGTAGTCCTTAATGAGCATGTTGTGGCCAAGAGCTCGGTTGGGCAGAATGCAAAGCCGGCCAACCGTCCATCCGCGGTGCTTTACTTTCGGGACGGCTTCAAATTTGTCAATGAGATGCAATAAAATTAGGTGGTCGACATCGTCGTCCAAAATCTTCTCCTCCATGTATGAATCATCTGACGAAGAGGACGACAAAGAACTCCAAGCGCCCATCTAAGAAATAAGTCCACACCTAAGATTTTTGTAAAATTTCACCGTTCCTAATATTAAAACAACAAATGGGCTTCAAATTACCTTCCACGAAAGTAATTTTGTCAGCTGGAATACAGTCAACTGCCCCTTTCTTCTCCATTGCCGACCGAAGCAATTCACCTGACCTCTTCTTCACCATGGATCCAAATCCGCGGCGCTGGCAAGCACGGTTGCACCTCTGTTAATTCTGCGGCTCAGCAGCGTCTGGGTCAGACGAATCCGTCTGCTACGTGGCTGCGCGGTGAGCTCCGGGGCGGATCCACGCATCGACGCCGGCCGCTACCACGTGGGGGAAAATGGGCACCCCTGCCTCCAAAATCGGTGGAGAAGGTTTGGCGGGGGGCGGAGGCGGGGGTGCTACTCGATGTCGTGGGGCAATGGGGGGTAGCAATTTACGGCAGGGAGATGCGCCGGCGGCAACGACTGTGGCCTCGCGGGTGCGAGCTGAAGTTTCCTTGACGCCAAGGAGTGGGTGGGATAGAGAAACCGACAAAAAGGCGGGGTGTAGATATGACGGACGCGGCCCAAAAATTACGGGATCCCGCAAAAAAAATTACCGGACGTCCGAATATAGTGTCTTGCGCGTGGGCTGTACGAAGCATTTTTCTCACTTTGGGCTGATGGAGCCACGTTGTGGGCTTGATAGCTTTTTTCTTTTTAGTAACTTGTGGGCTTGATAGCTGGTTGCTTTTGGTCCAGGCGGGAGGGCTCTTTGCACATTCGTGTGGGCTTTTGTTCTAAAAATAATAACTCGTGTGGCCTTTATACCTGGCTACTACTTTGGTCTACAAGGAACGGGAGGAGTGACACACTCAGCTTCTCTCTCCCGAAGAGAAAAAAATAACGCGTTGTGGCACTGTAACCCTATCATCTTCCCCAGATCCATCTCATCGGCTCTCATCCTCTTGATCTTCTCCACCAAATTCCTTTCTATTAATCTCCACACTACACTATGCCGTCTCCGACTCATGGTCTCCTCCATCAACACATCCTATCAAGATCCAGTCCCATTCTCGCTATCCTTCGATGCATACGATGCCACCGTTGCTAAGCATGTTCAGTTGTATGCCGTCTAATTGTGAGCTCCCTCAAAAGTTATGGACAGAAAAGCGCATAAACTGCTCGCCCTTGCTCTTGAACATCTCCAAGTTGAAAGGCCAAAGACCATCATGGTGAGTGACACAATCCATCTGATTTGTACATATGATTTTTGGTTCCAAACAAATTTTTTAATTATCCCTCTCACTTCCGTGGCATGACAAGTTATAGGGGATCACACAGTTTGCAAGCTATTTGTTAGCTCAAACTACTAGTGGTGTACTGATTTATACCTACAATGGAGGATTGACCAAAGCACTGCAGCTAGTGCAGTCTATAAAACGCGCACACATTCACTCGAATGGAGTACTACTTGAGGCTGCTTGCCTTGTATTGAAATTGGAATGGCCTGATTACAAACCGATGGGCATCAGCCCTTTATATAGCTGTACATACCGACTTAGATAGGTCATGGCTGATGTATTAGATGTTCCTAGCTCACTGCTTACGTACTACTCCCTTGCAAGCTGAATTAGTTTGCAAAAATGTCTTACATTATGAGGCGGAGGGAGTAGATTTCTTAGCTACTAAGCGACAATTGCTCTTGCTAGTAAAACAAATTTTACTGCTGCCGACATGCAGCCATGCATGTGTCGTAGACAGGGGTGTTGGCTAGCACACGGAGTTTTTATATCCTCGATTGTTTGCTCAAATGCATCATGATTGATTAGTTTAACTATGGGCTTGTTCTTGGAGGTGTGCGTAAATCATTACCGATGGTGTTGTCACGGAAATAGAATCTAGCCGGTGTGAAACCCACATATAACCTCAAGACATAGTTCATGTTGTACTTTTTTATCTCATGTTTTATCTCCCCCCCACTTGCTTATATTCTTCTTTCTCCATGCAGCAGCTGCATAGCACACATTGCTTCACGCGAACTACGACCATTCACAGGCGCTAGCAAATATCAACATGTTTATTAAGTTATTGAGCCCATAAGCAAGCCTGTTATTTTGTTGTCAGTTCTAATGAGATTCTCTTTTTCACGGTTACCATTTGCACTTTCTGATGTTTAATGATGTGATGTTCTTAGCAATAGATCTCAGGGGTAATGAAGTACTCGTTGTGATTTTTAATTCTGTTTTGCATTAGCCATTAGTTAAACGCGACAATGAAGATCAAGAAATGTGTAGCACCCTTTCTCATCTAAAAATAAATTTTTTATAACATAATCTATATATTTTCATTTCAGTTTTTACCTTAGTGCATCTACCCTGATTGATGATGTCTACTACACAACCTTTTTCTTGTAGACGTTGTTGGGTCTTGAAGTGCAGATGTTTGTAGGACAGTAGCAAATTTCCCTCAAGTGGATGACCTAAGGTTTATCAATCCGTGGGAGGCGTATGATGAAGATGGTCTCTCTCAAACAACCCTGCAACCAAATAACAAAGAGTCTCTTGTGTCCCCAACATACCCAATACAATGGTAAATTGTATATGTGCACTAGTTCAGCGAAGAGATGGTGATACAAGTGGTATATGGATGGTAGATAAAGATTTTTGTAATCTGAAAATATAAAAACAGCAAGGTAACTAATGATAAAAGTGAGCACAAATGGTATTGCAATGCTAGGAAACAAGGCCTAGGTTCATACTTTCACTAGTGCAAGTTCTCTCAACAATAATAACATAATTGGATCACATAACTATCCCTCAACATGCAACAAAGAGTCACTCCAAAGTCACTAATAGCAGAGAACAAACGAAGAGATTATGATAGGGTACGAAACCACCTCAAAGTTATTCTTTCCAATCAATCGTTGGGCTATTCCTATAAGTGTCACAAACAACCCTAGAGTTCATACTAGAATAACACCTTAAGACACAAATCAACCAAAACCCTAATGTCACCTAGATACTCCAATGTCACCTCAAGTATCCGTGGGGTATGATTATACGATATGCATCACACAATCTCAGATTCATCTATTCAAACCAACACAAAGTACTTCAAAGAGTGCCCCAATGTTTCTAGGGAAGAGTCAAGACGAAAATGTGTGCCAACCCCTATGCATAGGTTCATGGGCGGAACCCGCAAGTTGATCACCAAAACATACATCAAGTGGATCAGTAGAATACCCCATTGTCACCACGGGTATCCCACGCAAGACATACATCAAGTGTTCTCAAATCCTTAAAGACTCAATCCAATAAGATAACTTCAAAGGGAAAACTCAATCCATTACAAGAGAGTAGAGGGGGAGAAACATCATAAGATCCAACTATAATAGCAAAGATTGCGATACATCAAGATCGTATCACCTCAAGAACACGAGAGAGAGAGAGAGAGATCAAACACATAGCTACTGGTACATACCCTCAGCCCCGAGGGAGAACTACTCCCTCCTTGTCATGGAGAGCGCCGGGATGATGAAAATGGCCACCGGAGAGGGATTCCCCCCTCCGGCAGGGTGCCGGAATGGGTCTAGATTGGTTTTCGGTGGCTACGGAAGCTTCTGGCAGCGGAACTCCCGATCTATTCTGCTCCCGAAGTTTTTAGGGTATATGGGTATATATGGGAGGAAGAAGTACGTCGGTGGACCTCTGGGCTGTCCACGAGGCAAGGGGCGCGCCCAGGGGGGGTGGGCGCGCCCCCACCCTCGTGGGCAGCCCGAGACTCTCCTGGTCCAACTCCGATACTCCGTGGGCTTCTTCTGGTCCAAAAATAAGTTCCGTGAAGTTTCAGGTCAATTGGACTCCGTTTGATTTTCATTTTCTGCGATACTCTAAAACAAGGAAAAACACAGAAACTGGCACTGGGCTCTAGGTTAATAGGTTAGTCCCAAAAATCATATAAAATAGCATATAAATGCATATAAAACATCCAAGGTTGATAATATAATAGCATGGAACAATCAAAAATTATAGATACGTTGAAGACGTATCAGCATCCCCAAGCTTAATTCCTGCTCGTCCTCGAGTAGGTAAATGATAAAAACATAATGTAGTTCTCTTTATTGTGACAAGAATATTCAGATCCATAAGATTCAAGACAAAAGTTTAATATTGACATAAAATAATAATACTTCAAGCATACTAACCAAGTAATCATGTCTTCTCAAAATAACACGGCCAAAGAAAGCTATCCCTACAAAATCATATAGTCTGGCTATGCTCTATCTTCACCACACAAAATATTTAAATCATGCACAACCCCGATGACAAGCCAAGCAATGGTTTCATACTTTTGATGTTCTCAAACTTTTTCAATCTTCATGCAATATATGAGCGTGAGCCATGGACATATCACTATAGGTGGAATAGAATGGTGGTTGTGGAGAAGACAAAAAGGAGAAGATAGTCTCACATCAAGTAGTCGTATCAACGGGCTATGGAGATGCCCATCAATAGATATCAATGTGAGTGAGTAGGGATTGCCATGCAACGGATGCGCTGGATCTATAAATGTATGAAAGCTCAACAAAATAAACTAGTGGGTGTGCATCCAACTCGCTTGCTCACGAAGACCTAGGGCATTTTGAGGAAGCCCATCATTGGAATATACAAGCCACATTCTATAATGAAAGATTCCCATTAGTATATGAAAGTGACAACATAGGAGACTCTCTATCATGAAGATCATGGTGCTACTTTGAAGCACAAGTGTGGTAAAAGGATAGTAGCATTGCCCCTTCTCTCTTTTTCTCTCAATTTTTATTTATTTTATTTTATTTGGGCCTTTTCTCTTTTTTATGGCCTCTTTTTTTTCGTCCGGAGTCTCATCCCGACTTATGGGGGAATCATAGTCTCCATCATCCTTTCCTCACTGGGACAATGCTCTAATAATGATGATCATCATACTTTTATTTACTTACAACTCGATACTTAGAGCAAAATATGACTCTATATGAATGCCTCCGGCGGTGTACCGGGATGTGCAATGACTCAAGAGTGACATGTATGGAAGAATTTTGAACGGTGGCTTTGCCACAAATACGATGTCAACTACATGATCATGCAAAGCAATATGACAATGATGAAGCGTGTCATAATAATGGAACGGTGGAAAGTTGCATGGCAATATATCTCTCGGGATGGCTATGGAAATGCCATAATAGGTAGGTATGATGGTTGTTTTGAGGAAGATATATGGTGGGTTTATGGTACCGGCGAAAGTTGTGCGGTACTAGAGAGGCTAGCAATGATGGAAGGGTGAGAGTGCGTATAATCCATGTACTCAACATTAGTCATAAAGAACTCACATACTTATTGCAAAAATCTATTAGTTATCGAAACAAAGTACTACACGCATGCTCCTAGGGGGATAGATTGGTAGGAAAAGACCATCGCTCGTCCCCGACCGCCACTCATAAGGAAGACAATCAATAAATAAATCATGCTCCGACTTCATCACATAACGGTTCACCATACATGCATGCTACGGGATTCACAAACTTTAACACAAGTATCTCTCAAATTCACAACTACTCACTAGCATGACTCTAATATTACCATCCTCATATCTCAAAACAATCATCAAGTATCAAACTTATCATAGTATTCAATGCACTTTATATGAAAGTTTTTATTATATCCCTCTTGGATGCCCATCATATTAGGACTAGCTTCATAACCAAAGCAAACTACCATGCTGTTCTAAAGACTATCAAAATAATATAAGTGAAGCACGAGAGTGTATCTAATTCTTCAAAATAAAACCACTACCGTGCCCTAAAAAGATATAAGTGAAGCACTAGAGCAACAACAAACTACTCCGAAATATATAAGTGAAGATCAATGAGTAGTCGAATAATTATGAAACTATATGAAGACTCTCTAACATTAAAGAATTTAAGATCTTGGTATTTTATTCAAACAGCAGGCAAATCCTAACAAAATAAATTGACGCTCCAAGCAAAACACATATCATGTGGTAAATAAAAATATAGCTCCAAGTAAAGTTACCGATGAATGAAGACGAAAGAGGAGATCGAGCAGTTTTTCACCTGCCTCGTAGGAGTAAAACTTCCTTACGGTTACGCCGGGAAGATAAGCAGATACCTAGACCCAACGAAGCAGAAGTTTAGCGGGATGAAGTCTCACGACTGTCACGTGCTGATGACGCATATACTTCCAGTTGCAATCCGTGGGATCATGGACGCGCATGTCCGTGAAACGCTATTTGGCCTATGCAACTTTTTCGACGTCATCTCTCGGAAGTCGGTTGGCATGAGGCAACTCAGAAGGCTACATGAAGAGATCGTGGTGATACTATGCGAGCTTGAGATGTACTTCCCGCCCGCATTCTTCGACGTTATGGTGCATCTGCTGGTCCATATCGTGGAGGATATCAACCAACTCGGGCCGACATTCCTGCATAGCATGATGCCGTTTGAAAGGATGAATGGTGTCATCAAAGGATACGTTCGCAACATGTCACGTCCAGAGGGAAGTATGGCTAGGGGCTTTCCGACCGAAGAGTGCATCTCCTACTGCACGAATTATCTAGGCATCGAGAACCCCGTTGGTCTGCCCGTCTACAGGCACCTCGGCAGGCTCGCTGGATGGGGTCACCGTGAGGGTCGCCGCGAAATGCATGTCGACTTCGAGGGTCGACTCGCCGACTTGGAAAGAGAAAACCTAGTCGCGCTACAACACATAGACGTGGTCGATCCTTGGGTGGTAGAGCACAAAACCTTTATTGAGAAGACGTACAATGACCGAGGCCAATAGAGGACGGACGGAGGTATAATCAAAGAGCACAACTCATGTTTCACCCGTTGGTTCAAGCAGAAGCTTCTGTCGTACCCTTTACATGAGGATTCTTCCGCGGAAGAACAACTCATATTCGCCTTATCACAGGGCGCCGAGCACAACCTAATGACCTATGAGGCATACGATATCAACGGCTACACATTCTACACCGAGGACAAGGACATGAAGAGCGATGGTTATCAGAACTCCAGGGTAACGATGGAATCCTACACCGGTAACGACAAGGACAGATACTATGGAAAGATCGAGGAGATCTGGGAGCTGAGCTACGCTGGAGAGAAGGTCCTGATGTTTCGTGTCAGATGGGCCAAGAGCGTCCTAAAAGAAGACCGGTATTTCACCACCATGGTTATACCCGAAGCCAATCCAAGACCGCGGGCGCAAACGTCACCGTGAAAAATGAGCCATGGGTACTGGCTTCCCAAGTGGACCAATGCTTCTTCATTACCGACCCGCCAAAGCCCAGTCGTGTTGTCGTGAGGAGAGGCAAAAGGAAGATCATCGGAATGGATGGAGTAGCCAATGAGCAAGACTTCGACAAGTACGACAACCCGAAGATCGAACATGACAACAACGATGAAGTAGCAGCATACACCACAAGAAGAAGCAGGACCACCCTACCTAAAGGACGTCCGTTCCACAGAAGAACTCCATTTGCGAAAAGAAGGGCAAGAAGATTGTGAATAGATAGCTAGCTAGCTAAGATCGATTGTATTTAAATTGTAGTCTTCATTTCTCGATTGTATTTCATGGGCACTTTTTGAACTATCATGAATATTTTTAAATTTCATGGGAACTTTTTGAATTCATGAAAAAATATTGAATATTCATGAGGACACTCGATCTCGATTCCCCTCCATCTCGATTGCTATCCCCGTCGCCAGATCCCCCTTGCCAGATCCCCCTCACCGCCGACGACCCCGGCACCCTCCCCCGCTCCACCGTCACAAATGAATGCAACTAAAAATACAAAAAAAACAAATTTGATTATATTTTCAAAAAACAAATTTGATTATATTTTCAAATAACAAATTTGACGATATTTTTTATATTCATAAATATTTTCAAATAACAAATCTGATGATATTTTTTAAAAAATTATTACTGTTTTTATAAAAACTTATTACTGTTTCATATTCATATTCATTTTCTAAAAAATTATTAGATGCAAGAAAATAATAATAATAAAAAATCTTACTTATGGCGCACGGTCCCGCTGGTGCACCATTGCATTCTAAAAAAAAGAATACTTACGGCGCACGGTCCCGCTGGTGCGCCATTGCTATGAAAAAAAACATTCTAATGGCGCACCGCCAGGGGGTGCGCCATTAGTAATCTTCCCCCATCCATACACTTCGTCCCTCCCTCGTCCCGTCCTCTCGCCAGACACTTCGTCCCTTTCCCTCCACCGCGCCGCTCCCTCCCTCGTCCCTCCCTCCACCGCGCCGCCGCCGCCGCTGCCCCGACCCACTACGCCGCAGCCGCCCACGCGCCCCCGCCGCCTCCCTCTCCCCTTCCTCCCCCTCGAGTGCCGCCTCCCCCCGAGCGCCGCCTCCCCCTGAGCACCGCCTCCCTCGCCTCCCTCAAAACCCTAGAAACCTGCCGGAGATTTGGAGCCTCGAAGCCGCCGAAGACTTGGAGCCTCAAAGCCGCCCCACGTCCACCAGGAGAGGAGGCCCGCGACCTCCCCGCCGTCTATCCCCGCCTCCCCCAAGCTCACCGTCTCTGCCCTCCGTCGTCTTCGCTCCGGCCACCACCTCATCGTGGTCAGGTAACCCTTCTCCCTCTACCTCTCTTCTCCTCTCTTCCTCCTCTCCTCCCTCCCGGCCATGCCCTCTTCTTCTCTCTTTTGCTAGGTTTAGGTCAAATCCCTCTCGAATTTAGGTCAAATTAGGTTCAAAAAATTGTGGGAGTAGTGCCTAGCAAACATGAATAATAAGTACTCCATGTGCATTGGAGTACTTAGTACCTGCAAGATTTGGACACTCAACTGCAAAAGTCGAGGTATCTTTTTCATGCTTGTTGTCTATTGGTTGAAGGATCACTGCGTCTGCCTCATTGGCTGACACTTCCATGGTGCTATATCCTCTATTGCTTTAATTATACAACATTAGATATAGACATTTGAATCAAATTTGTGATCATCAAACATCAACATTGCAGGGGAGAGGTTGGTGCCTGGATTGCATTCGTTGTAGTGATCCTGCGGCTCTTCTTCTCGTGTCACTTCCCTGGTATCATTTCCTACCTAATCTTTTACCTATCCTTGCTGCCCCTAGAAAATGCACTGGACACACTGAAGAAAAATGCACTGTATTATGTATTTGTCCATGGTTTATAGATGAAAATGAGTTATTTTGTACATTAACCATTGCAAGCAGTGTGCTGCTACCACTGTCCTGCAAGGTAAGAGATATGTAGGACTGAAACTGGATCCAGTCCTGTTTGCAACTAGATACAGACTAATTGCAAAGTGTGCTCTTTATTATATCCCAGTAAAATAAAATATAGGATAAAGTATGTAGTGCTGGCTCCTGAGAATGAGTAGAGCTATCTAGTCTCTGCAAGCAACTTAAAGCCCCAGTATTCAGTTGCTAGTCTGTTTGGTGTGATACATAACACAAGATGGGTTTGGTGTGGTTCTAGTCAAGAGATATGGACTCTTAATTACAAGTAAATATAGGGTTCAAGATGAGTATGTTGATTATCCAGGGCTGAATCTTAATTACAAGTAAATATAGGGTTTAACTTGTGGTTGGGGTTGGAGCTGGGAAAGAGAGAAAGAGGGATAGGAGGGGGGAGGGGAAAGAGAAATGTTTATTTTAGGGTTTAATTAGGGAAGTGGCATGGTGCCCAGCCCAGGTGATATTACTGTCAATGCATGTTCATGTTCATGTTGAGAACCTGTCACAATGCTTGACTTGAGTATGTTCTCATATGTGCTTTTATATGATTTTTTTTCTTTTTTCTCCTGTTGTTCTGTTAATAACCAGATCCGATACCAGTGAGTTAGATGCCCATGCATGCATGAGCTGGCTGACAGACAAAGAAAAGTAAGCCAGGCCTCAAGACAATGCAGCTTAATCAAATTAAACTCAAGATTCTGGTGTTTAACCCTGTTGTGTTGCTTCTAGAAATAATATAAAAGCTGTGAAAAAGAAATTTGTGGAGTTGGCACTTTACATAAGGTTGTAGATCATTGTAGTGTCCTAATGTCTAAGACTGTTGCATTGGAGGTTCATCTTGCAAACATATCAGAACTTGCAAACATTTTATTACTTGTTGCATTGAAGGTTCATCTTGTCTTGAGGCAAACAAATCAGCATTGGAGGCTCATCTTTATTACATATCAGAACTTACAAACAAATCTGTGAAAGACTTGTAAAGTTGCTGGGTTTTGTCTCCGACCATTGTGTCGTGATGAATTTGCAGGTACCCCGAGAGGCCCTTGAGTTTGCCGGAATGTCGATTAACTTCCGTTCCGGCAAATTCGGGTACTCCATATGTCCTATTTTTAGCAAAGGTCATGCTGAAATTTTCCGTGAATTTTAGCATGACTTTGCTAAAAATAGGACATATGGGGTACTTGCGACTAATGCATGGGCCGGGGTATCTTAGTACTTAGTTAAGTAGGATCAACTGCCCCGCCATTCTTGCTTCATTAAACCATAGGTGTCAATAGAGCCAAGTGATTAGGCCCAACTTAGAATTCTCCTTAGCATCGATAAACCCTAGATGATAAACCCAACATAGGTGGTAATAGAGCCAAGTGATTAGTGCCAAGTGATTAGGCCCAACCTAGGGTGCCTCGGCATCGATAAACCCTAAATGATGAAAACTTAACTTGGCTTCTATAGGGTGCCTCGGTGTCGATGAGAACCTGAATGATGTACGCTTAGGCTTTTAGGGTACCTCGGCGTCGACAAACCCTAAATGATAAAAGCTTAGCTTTTAGGATGCCTTGGTGTCGAAAAACCCTAAATGATGAGACCATGATCTTGTTCCTTGACAATAACCAACTTTTGACCAAACTTTTTTCCTATTTAGAGTGAAACATGGCCCATAATGATGAGGCCGGCGGTTCGGGCGGCAAGCAATTCTGGGAGCTGTCCCAGGAGTTGGAGGAAGAACCTCACCGCTATGAGGACGCCGCGGAAGACACCGATCCTGACTACACAACCCCTAGTGGCGTCGGGAATGACACCACTGATGATGGCGCCGCGGATGCCACCACTGATGATGGCGGCGCACACACAGATGGCAGCTAACCGAAGAGGCAACAGAAGGACCGGCGCCCGAGAGTGCTTGGCTCCGTCAGGGAGGAATTTACTAAAGTGAACTCCGACGGGCATCCGACGACGCCCAAAGAAGTAGTCAAGGGGTACTCGGTTCAGCTCGGGTGCATTCTCCAGAGCACCGTCTCAATCAACACCGAGAACCTAAGGCATAAGGACCGAGGGAATTTGCGCAGCCTCCTCTTCACGAAGCTGCACGAACGATACAAGTTCCCCGCTGAGTTTGCAAACACACGCCTCTCAGGGAATAAAGTGAACGGTGCCGACCTCACGAAGATGAGCATGGCCCTGTCTACTTGTAAAAGCACGGTGAAGGCAATGATTGAAAAAGGTGATAGTTATGAGAAGATCAAGGCGAAATATCCTTTGATGAGCGAAGATGACTACAAGGAGTTCAAGATCAAGTGTGAGAGCAGCACAACCTCCGAATCAAGTTAGTGGGGGAAAGAAATGCGGAAGTTGAACTTAGGGGTCCACCAACTCGGTCCCGGCGGTTACAGAGTGGCGGGGCCTATATGGGACAAGGAGGACGCGGAGCGTGCCGAGCAAGGCCTACCGCCCCGCTTCGAGAAATACCATGACAAGCAGACCAGGAACTTTCTCAGGGCCCGATACAAGGAGGACCTGGTAAGAAAGGAGCTTACCACAGATCCGAAGACCAGGGCACTTGAGCTTGTTTTGGTAAGGAATACATCCCCCGCGTAATTAGCTCCATATGGTTGCATTCTAATTAATCCCCAATATTTCTAAATGGTTCATGTTCCTTCCGCAGGACAATGAAAGCAGTAGCGCGGGGTCGTCTCAGAGCTCCCCTTTCGACACCCCTTTAAATAGGGCGTTGAACGTAATGAAAAACAAGGATAAGCTCAGTAAGCCGACGTCAGCTGGTCGTGTGGACGACAAAGGCCTGTCCACAAAATGGTCGTCATACTATATCGCTGGTGGGCGAAAGGAGAAAAAGACCAGCTCGGAAAGCCAGTCGCGCGAGGTTGAAGCACTCAAGGCACAAGTGGCGCAGATTCCGGAGATTGTCCAAGAGCAAGTGCATCAACAACTGGGAACGATGCTCAACGCCATGGTGCCTATGTTGATTCATAGGCTGACGACGTGGATTGCGGGCGGCCAACAGGGGTCTCCCCCGGTTCCCAGCTTCACGGCCAGCAACTCGCACAACGCGCAGACGGCGCTATTGGTGTCTCCGGCGGCGCCATTGGTGTCTCCGGGAGAGACGGTATTCATGTGTCCGGCGCCGGCACGGGCATTGGAGCTTAATGCACCCGGGTGTACGCTGGTTGGCACCTCGCCAGCAAGCGGCCCCTCCGTCAGTTGCACGCCTGCCGTTGGCGGTGCCTCGACATTAGCCGAGCTCGACGGCATCATGGTAACTAAGCCTCTCGGGCGATGACTTCATCTCCTTGCCTTTGACTGGGCATCCCTGACGCCCTACATGTTTTCGCAGGGCGCCGCCGATGTTCCTTGCACTCTCCTGCACTTCGTGGGCGGTGAGTTGGTCCATGTCGCCAAGGGCAGAATCGTTCAACCGGGCAACCCCGTGTTCCACGGTAATCCGATGCTACCCACAGTGTATAGGGTTGAAGTGGTTCGGGTGCTGCCAGGCTGCGATGAGCTGTTACCTCCGATTCGACCCACTGGGGCCGACGAAGAAGATGAGATGACCATTAGCGCCTGCGTAAGCTGGCCCCTGCTTTGGCTGAAGAGCCAGATTCATTTGGGGGCGGGGGACACCACCCCACAGACAAGACCGCCAGTTGTGCCGATGCCAAGCCATGGCAAGAACACCGCAGTGCTACCGAACATGCCATACATCCCTATGGCACAGGATCCGGACATGCATATGGCACAGGATCCGGACGACGACGAAAACGATGATGGTACATTTACCAACGTCGATAAGTACTTTGCCGAACATGGGTACGGTGATGAGTTCTGCGGGCCTCCTTCTCAGGAACCCAACCAAGACGGCCGCGATCTAGCTGGTACGGCGAAGAAACCCAATTGCAACAGGCGTCATCTGGCGTTCAGTTCTCAGGAAATGCCTCCAGCTGCCGCCTTCACCGAGCCTCAAATAGCTGAGGTGTGAAATATTATCAGCCCCAACACGCTCAAGAAGGCGGTCTGTGAGCAGAACTCGGTCCCATTATAGCAGATCAAGAAGAAGGGACGGAAACGAAAGGCTGAAAAGGGCACCAGTGCGAGCCATCCGGCACCGAGTACGATCCATGCTCAGGACGGGCCACCTTCACCTAAGGATATATCGAGGAGGGTGCATGTGGTGGGTAGGGCGATGCTACCGACAAATATGCTCAATGCTGCAACTGGTGCTATGCGGAGTCTACATGACAGTATTCTTTCTTTGGAGAAGTGGCATCTCAGAGAGAATGATGTGGCATACCTGGTTTTTGTGGCCAAGGTGCCAGAGGGCAAGGGCTTTGTGGATGGCACCATCGGGGGTACGATCATCCTACGGTTTGATGACATCTTTGCTATGTTTAACCTTCATCCGCTACACTACACCTTCGTTCGGCTGTTTTCGCTGAGTATGGAGATGTAGATCATTAGAGACAAGACCCCGGACATCGTGATAGTCGACCCCTTCTACATGTGTGCCAAGCTCTTGGGCAGCGCTGGGGACCGCCAAGTCGCGAGTTCACACCTCGAAGGCGTCATTCTGGCAAACCCAGATAAGGATAACTTCCTCGTGTCTTACTTTCCCGAGTAAGTCATCCCTTAACCGCCCCGAAACAAATGATTTCTTAGATTTTGATCGTTCTTTCTTTTTTCTAACATTCCGTGTTCTGTGCAGTGACACACATTGCACACTCATCCTCTTAAGCCCGAAATATTACATGGCCACATATTTCGACCCGAGCCGTGACTCCAAGATAGACTACACAAATATCAAGAAAGTTCTTGATGATGTTCTCCCCGACTATGCCAAATCTGGAGGCACCTTCACCAGGGCAGTTCGTAGGTACGGCAGGCACGTGTTCGCCCACAATACTAAGTTCTGCTGCGTCAAGCAGCCGCCTGGCGGTCAGAAGGATGTCTACTACGCCCTCCATCACACGCGGGCATGTTGGGGATCGTAGCAGAAATTTAAAATTTTCTACGCATCACCAAGATCAATCTATGGAGTAATCTAGCAACGAGGGGAAGGAGAGTGCATCTACATACCCTTGTAGATCGCTAAGCGGAAGCGTTCAAGTGAACGAGGTTGATGGAGGCGTACTCGTCGTGAAACAAATCACCGATGATCCTAGCGCCGAACGGACGGCACCTTCGCGTTCAACACACGTACGGAACGGAGACGTCTCCCACGCCTTGATGCAGCAAGGAGGAGGGAGAGGTTGAGGAAGAGAGTCCAACAGCAGCACGACGGCGTGGTGGTGATGGAGCTCGTGGTTCTCCAGCAGGGCTTCGCCAAGCACTATGGAGGAGGAGGAGGTGTAGGAGGAGGGAGGGCTGCGCCAGGTTCAAGGGTTGTGGCCGCCCTCCCACCCCTCCACTATTTATAGGTGGGGAGAGAGGGGGGCCGGCCCCCCTAGATCCCATCTAGGGTTGGGGCGGCGGCCAAGGGGGGGAGGAGTGCCTCCCAAGTCAAGTGGAGGCCCTCCCCCTTAGGGTTTCCCCTCTCCCATGCTCATGGGCCTTGGGGGGGCTGGTGCCCTTGGCCCATTAAGGTTAGGGCGCCCCCTACAGCCCATGCCGCTGTATTGGACGTGGTGGAACATTTTTCGGACCTTCGGACCCCTCCGGAATCCTCCGGAACCTTCCGGAAGCTTCCCGGTACAATACTGAAAAAACCGAACTTTTCCCGGAACCCGAACAACAACTTTCCATATATAAATCTTTACCTCGGACCATTCCGGAACTCTTCGTGATGTCCGGGATCTCATCCGGGACTCCGAGCAACATTCGGTAATCACATACAAGTCTTCCTAATAACCCTAGCGTCATCGAACCTTAAGTGTGTAGACCCTACGGGTTCGAGAACCATGCAGACATGACCGAGACAACTCTCCGGCCAATAACCAACAGCGGGATCTGGATACCCATGTTGGCTCCCACATGTTCCACGATGATATCATCGGATGAACCACGATGTCGAGGATTCAATCAATCCCGTATTCAATTCCCTTTGTCCAGCGGTATTGTACTTGCCCGAGATTCGATCGTCGGTATCCCGATACCTTGTTCAATCTTGTTACCGGCAAGTCTATTTACTCGTTCCATAACACATCATCCCGTGATCAACTCCTTGGTCACATTGTGCACATTATGATGATGTCCTACTGAGTGGGCCCAGAGATACCTCTCCGTTTACACGGAGTGACAAATCCCAGTCTCGATTCATGCCAACCCAACAGACACTTTCAGAGATACATGTAGTGTACCTTTATAGCCACCCAGTTACGTTGTGACGTTTGGCACACCCAAAGCACTCCTACGGTATCTGGGAGTTGCACAATCTCATGGTCTAAGGAAATGATACTTGACATTAGAAAAGCTTTAGCAAACGAACTACACGATCTTGTGCTAGGCTTAGGATTGGGTCTTGTCCATCACATCATTCTCCTAATGATGTGATCCCGTTATCAACGACATCCAAAGTCCATGGTCAGGAAACTGTAACCATCTATTGATCAACGAGCTAGTCAACTAGAGGCTTACTAGGGACATGGTGTTGTCTTTGTATCCACACATGTATCTGAGTTTCCTATCAATACAATTCTAGCATGGATAATAAAAGATTATCATGAAAAATGAAATATAATATAATAATAACTAATTTATTATTGCCTCTAGGGCATATTTCCAACAGTCTCCCACTTGCACTAGAGTCAATAATCTAGTTCACATCGCCATGTGATTAACACTCACAGGTCACATCGCCATGTGACCAACATCCAAAGAGTTTACTAGAGTCACTAATCTAGTTCACATCACTATGTGATTAATACTCAATGAGTTCTGGGTTTGATCATGTTATGCTTGTGAGAGAGGTTGTAGTCAACGGGTCTTGCCATATTCAGATCCCTATGTATTGCGCAAAACTTTATGTCATATGGTAGATGCTGCTACCATGTTCCACTTGGAGCTATTCCAAATTGTTGCTCCATTATACGTATCCAGTATCTCTACTCAGAGCTATCCGAATAGGTGTTAAGCTTGCATCGACGTAACTCTTTACGTCGAACTCTTTATCATCTCCATAACCGAGAAACATTTCCTTATTCCTCTAAGGATAATTTCGACCGCTATCTGGTGATCCAGTCCTAGATCACCTTTGTACCCTCTTGCCAGACATGTGGCAAGGCACGCATCAGGTGCGGTACTCAGCATGGCATACCGTATAGAGCCTATGACAAGAGCATAGGGGACGACCTTCGTCCTTCCTCTTTCTTCTACCGCGGTCAAGCTTTGAGTCTTACTCAACTTCACACCTTACAACTCAGGTAAGAACCCCTTATTTGACTGATCTATTTTGAACTCCTTCAAAAACATGTCCAGGTGTGTGTTCTTTGAAAGTATCATCAGGCATCTTGATCTATCTCTATAGATCTTGATGCCCAATTTGTAAGTAGCTTTATCCAGGTCTTCTTTTGAAAAACACTCTTCAAACAACCGTTTATGCTTTCCAGAAATTGTACATTATTTCGGATCAACAATATGTCATCCACATATACTTATCAGAAATGTTTTAGTGCTCCCACTCACTTTCTTGAAAATACAAGTTTCTAACAAACATTGTATAAACCTAAAAGCTTTGATCACTCCATCAAAGCATATATTCCGATTCCGAGATGCTTGCTCTAGTCCATAGAAGGATCGCTGGAGCCAGCATACCTTTTAGCATCCTTAGGATCGACAAAACTTTGATTGTATCACATAAAACTCTTTCTTACGAAAACTGGTAAGAAAACTTGTTTTTGACATCCATCTTTCAGATTTCATAATCAAAAAATATAGCTAATGCTAACATGATTCCGACGGGCTTAAGCATCGCTACGGGTGAGAAATTCTCATCGTAGTCAACTCCTTGAACTTGTGAAAAGATTCTTTCCCACAAGTTGAGCTTCATAGACGGTAACACTACCGCCCACGTCCGTCTTCTTCTTAAAGATCCATTTATCTCAATGGCTTGCCGATCATCGGGCAAGTCCACCAAAGTCCATACTCTGTTCTGATATATGGATCCTATCTCGGATTTCATGGCTTCTAACCATTTGTAGGAATACGGGCCCACCATCGCTTCTCCATAGCTCGTAGGTTCATTGTTGTCTAACAACATGATATCTAAGACAGGATTACTATACCACTCAGGAGTAGTACATATCGTTGTCGACCTATGAGGTTCGATAGCAACTTGATCCGAAGCTTCATGATCACTATCATTAACTTCCTCTTCAATATACGTAGGTGCCACAGAAAACATCTTTCTGTGTTGCATCACTCTCTGGTTGAAGTAAAGGTTCGACAACCTCATCAAGTTCTATCTTCCTCCCACTCAATTCTTTCGAGAGAAACTCCTTCTCGAGACAGGACCCGTTCTTAGCGACAAACAATTTGCCCTCGGATCTGAGATAGAAGGTGTACCCAACTGTCACCTTTGGGTATCCTATGAAGATGTGTTTGTCTGCTTTGGGTTCGAGCTTCTCCGACTGAAGCCTTAAGCATCGCAGCCCCAAACATTAAGAAACGATAACTTTGGTTTCTTGCCAAACCAATGCTCACACGACGTCGTCTCAACGGACTTAGATGGTGTCCTATCTAAAGTGAATGCAGCTGTCTCTAATGTATAACCTCAAAATGAAAATGGTAGATTGGTAAGAGACATCATAGATCGCACCATATCTCATAGGGTTCGATTACGACGTCCGGACACACCATTACCTTGTGGTGTTCCTGGTGGCTTCAACCGTGAAACAATTCCACAATGTCTTAAGTGATTGCCAAACTCATAACTCAGAAAATCCCCTTTTGATCAGATCGTAGGAACATGATCTTATTGTTATGATGATTCTTAACTTCACTCTAAAATCGCTTGAACTTTTCAAACGTTTCAGACTTGTGCTTCATTAAGTAGATATACCTATATCTACCCAAATCGTCAGTGAAGATGAGAAAATAGCGATATCCACCGCACGCTCAATTCTCATTGGATCACACGCATCAGCATGCATGATTTCCAACAAGTCACTTGCCCGCTTCATTGTACCTGAAAACGGGGTCTTAGTCATCCTGCCCATGAGGTATGGTTCGCATGTGTCAAGTGATCCAAAATCAAGTGACTCCAAACATCCATCGACAAGGAGTTTCTTCATGCATCTTACGCCAATATGACCTAAGCGGCAGTACCATGAGAAAGTGGTACTATCATTATTAACTCTACATCTTTTGGCGTGAACATGTGTATTACCACGACCGAGATTCAATGAACCATTCACATAGGGTGCATGACCATGAAAGGTAACATTCATGTAAAACAGAATAACCATTATTCTCTAACTTAAATGAACGATCGTATTGCAATGAACATGATCTAATCATATTCATGCTCAACGTAGACACCTGATAACATTTATCTAGGTTCAATACTAATCCCGAAGGCAGATGGAGCGTGCGATGGTGATCTCATCAACTTTGGAGACACTTCCAACACACATCGTCACCTCGCCCTTAGCCAGTCTCCGTTTAGTCCGTAGCTTTTGCTTCAAGTCACCAATAATAGTAACTGAACCGATATCCAATACCCAGGTGCTACCAGGAGTACTAGTGAGGTACATATTAATAACACGTATATACTTTGAAGTTGCCAGCCTTCTTATCTACCATGCATTTGGGGTAATTCCGCTACCAGTGACCATTCCCCTTACAATAGAAGCACTTAGTCTCGGGTTTGGGTTCAACCTTGGGTTCCTTCACTGGAGTGGCAACTGGTTTGCCACCCATGAAGTTTCCCTTCTAGCCCTTGCCCTTCTTGAAACCAGTGGTCTTGTTAAACCATCAACACTTGATGCTCCTTCTTGATTTCTACCTTTTGCGGTCTTAAGCATCGCGAACAGCTCCGGGATCAACTCCATCCCTTGCATGTCATAGTTCTTCATGAAGATCTAGTAGCTTAGTGATAGTGGCTAGAGAACTCTATCAATCACTATCTTATCTGGAAGTTTAACTCCCACTTGATTTAAGTGATTGTAGCACCCAGACATTCTGAGCACATGCTCATTAGCTGAGCTATTCTCCTCCATCTTGTTGGCAAAAGAACTTGTCAGAGGTCTCACACCTCTCAACACGGGCATGAGCCTGAAATCCCAATTTCAGCTCTTGGAACATATGTTCTATGGCGTTCAAAACGTCATTGGAATCCCGATTCTAAGCCGTAAAGTATGGTGCACTAAACTATCATGTAGTCATCAGGATGTGTCTGTCAGGTGTTCACAACATCCACAGACAACATTGTAGGGGTTTGCACATCGAGCGGTGCATCAAAGACGTAAGCCTTCTGTGTAGCAGTTAGGACACTCCTCGGACTACGGACCTAGTCCGCATCATTGCTTACAATATCTTTCAACTTAATCTTTCTCTAGGAACATATTGAAACAGGGAGCTACAACATGAGCTATTTATCTACAACATATTTGCAAAGACAATTTAGACTATGTTCATGATAATTGAGTTCATCTAATCAAATTATTTAATGAATTCCCACTCAGACAGACATCCCTCTAGTCATCTAAGTGAAACATGATCCGAATCGACTAGGCCGTGTCCGATCATCACGTGAGATGGACTAGTCATCAACGGTGAACATCTGATGTTGATCGTATCTTCTATACGACTCATGTTCGACCTTTCGGTCTTCCGTGTTCCGAGGCCATGTCTGTACATGCTAGGCTCGTCAAGTCAACCTAAGTGTATTGCGTATGTAAATCTGGCTTACACCCGTTGTATTCGAACGTTAGAATCTATCACACCCGATCATCACGTGGTGCTTCGAAACAACGAACCTTCGCAACGGTGCACAGTTAGGGGGAACACTTTCTTCAAATTATTACGAGGGATCATCTTATTTAAGCTACCGTCGTTCTAAGCAAATAAGATGTAAAACATGATAAACATCACATGCAATCAAATAGTGACATGATATGGCCAATATCATTTTGCTCCTTTTGATCTCCATCTTTGGGGCTCCATGATCATCATTCTCACCGACATGACACCATGATCTCCATCATCATGATCTCCATCATCGTGTCTTCTTGAAGATGTCGCGTCATCTATTACTTCTACTACTATGGCTAACGCTTTAGCAATAAAGTAAAGTAATTACATGACGTTTATGTTGACACACAGGTCATAAATAAATTAAGACAACTCCTATGGCTCCTGCCGGTTGTCATACTCATCGACATGCAAGTCGTGATTCCTATTACAAGAACATGTTCAATCTCATACATCACATATATCATTCATCACATCCTTTTGGCCATATCACATCACAAGGCATATGCTGCAAAAACAAGTTAGACATCCTCTAATTGTTGTTGCAAGTTTTTACGTGGCTGCTATAGGTTTCTAGCAAGAACGTTTCTTACCTACGCCAAAACCACAACGTGATATGCCAATCTCTATTTACCCTTCATAAGGACCCTTTTCATCGAATCCGATCCGACTAAAGTGGGAGAGACAGACACCCGCTAGCCACCTTATGCAACTAGTGCATGTCAGTCGGTGGAACCAGTCTCACGTAAGAGTACGTGTAAGGTCGGTCCGGGCCGCTTCATCCCACGATGCCGCCGAATCAAGATAAGACTAGTAACGACAAGCAAATTGACAAAATCGACGCCCACAACAACTTGTGTTCTACTCATGCATAGAAACTACGCATAGACCTAGCTCATGATGCCACTGTTGGGGATGGTAGCAGAAATTTAAAATTTCTACGCATCACCAAGATCAATCTATGGAGTAATCTAGCAACGAGGGGAAGGATAGTGCATCTACATACCCTTGTAGATTGCTAAGCGGAAGCGTTCAAGTGAATGGGGTTGATGGAGTCGTACTCGTCGTGATCCAAATCACCGATGCGGCACCTCCGCGTTTAACACACGTATGGAACGGAGACGTCTCCTACACCGTGATCCAGCAAGGAGGAGGGAGAGGTTGAGGAAGAGAGTCCAACAGCAGCACGACAGCGTGGTGGTGATGGAGCTTGTGGTTCTCTAGCAGGGCTTCGCCAAGCACTATGGAGGAGGAGGAGGTGTAGGAGGAGGGAGGGCTGTGCCAGGTTCAAGGGTTGTGGCCGCCCTCCCACCCCTCCACTATTTATAGGTGGGAAGAGAGGGGGGCCGGCCCCCCTAGATCCCATCTAGGGTTGGGGCGGCGGCTAAGGGGGGAGGAGTGCCTCCCAAGTCAAGTGGAGGCCCTCCCCCTTAGGGTTGCCCCTCTCCCATGCGCATGGGCCTTGGGGGGGGGGGCTGGTGCCCTTGGCCCATTAAGGTTAGGGCGCCCCCCTACAGCCCATGCTGCTGTATTGGACATGGTGGAAAATTTTCCGGACCTCCGGACCCCTCCGGAATCCTCCGGAACCTTCCGGAAGCTTCCCTGTACAATACCGAAAAAACTGAACTTTTCCCGGAACCCGAACAACAACTTTCCATATATAAATCTTTACCTCCGGACCATTTCGGAACTCCTCGTGACGTCCGGGATCTCATCCGGGACTCTTAACAACATTCGGTAATCACATACAAGTCTTCCTAATAACCCTAGCGTCATCGAACCTTAAGTGTGCAGACCCTACGGGTTCGGGAACCATGCAGACATGACCAAGACAACTCTCCGGCCAATAACCAACAGCGGGATCTGGATACCCATGTTGGCTCCCACATGTTCCACGATGATCTCATTGAATGAACCACGATATCGAGGATTCAATCAATCCCGTATTCAATTCCCTTTGTCCAGCGGTATTATACTTGCCCGAGATTCGATCGTCGGTATCCCGATACCTTGTTCAATCTCGTTACCGGCAAGTCTCTTTACTCGTTCCGTAACACATCATCCCGTGATCAACTCCTTGGTTACATTGTGCACATTATGATGATGTCCTACCGAGTGGGCCCAGAGATACCTCTCCGTTTACACGGAGTGACAAATCCCAGTCTCGATTCGTGCCAACCCAACAGACACTTTCGGAGATACCTGTAGTGTACATTTATAGCCACCCAGTTACGTTGTGACGTTTGGCACACCCAAAGCACTCCTATGGTATCCGGGAGTTGCACAATCTCATGGTCTAAGGAAATGATACTTGACATTAGAAAAGCTTTAGCAAATGAACTACACGATCTTGTGATAGGCTTAGGATTGGGTCTTGTCCATCACATCATTCTCCTAATGATGTGATCCCGTTATCAACGACATCCAATGTCCAAGGTCAGGAAACTGTAACCATCTATTGATCAACGAGCTAGTCAACTAGAGGCTTACTAGGGACATGGTGTTGTCTATGTATCCACACATGTATCTGAGTTTCCTATCAATACAATTCTAGCATGGATAACAAACGATTATCATGAACAATGAAATATAATATAATAATAACTAATTTATTATTGCCTCTAGGGCATAGTTCCAACAGGGCGATCGTACGGGACCATCATCACCTTCTGCTACCAGATAATCTCAAAGATTGGGCCACGAGCTTGTCGGCAATCCAGGACGCGGACATCAGACAAGAATTCTTTCGCATCCAGTCGGAGTTAGAGGAAATCATCCATCAAGATGTCCTTCATACCTCGGGGCAGTTCTACCTCAGATATGAACCGTCCAACAGTGAGATAGACACAACGCTACAAATGCAGGCTGGCAACGCCCGCGATTTCATGACCATCACGACAGACGGCGGCTTCATCCACGCTCCGGTCCCATGAGTCGAGTCGAAAGTAGTGATGCTATGTGTAGTTCTGAAACATTGTTTGGCTCATGTTGTAATTAAACTTTAATGAATTGTATGTCTCTTTGGTTTGGACAATCGTTCAACTTAGATGTAATCGATGCTATTTATTAGTAGGACCATGAATCGTGCTATTAATGTCTTGCTTTTCTCTTCTGATCCTTTTGTTGCATACTTATATATTGCTTATGTATTGTCTGTTTTTTGGCTTGTGCATAGAGATGCCGTCGTATGTCGTGTACAAGGAGGTTCCCAGAGTCTACGACGACTGGGAGGAGTGTCGGAGACAGGTTCACCGTTTCAGCGGTAGTTACAAAGGGTGCACCACTTGGGCGGAGGCGGAATCTAGATACACCCGCTATCTAGCGGGAGAGAGGAGGGAGCGTTGGAGGAACCGGATGAAGACCCGTTTCATCGCGATGATGCTCATCGTGATGACCGCAGCTCTCTTCTATGTGATGGTAGTTTAGATGATCGATATCGACTTGTAATGTAAAGACAAACTCGCTACTCGTGGTCTCGAGACTTGTAATGTTTTATCTATGTTTGGTCTTTTGAATTCGGAGACTAATATGATGAATTGCATTCAGAGACTAATCTTCTATTGTATTTGATGAATCTGCTGTTGCTGTGTGGTGCTATCTATATTCTGTCAAATAATATATTTTGTAACCTGTGCAAAAATCAGAAAAGTAAAAAAACCCTAATATTCATACTAATGGCGCATCACCTCAAAGTGCGCCATTAGTATGCCAAAGGATACTAATGGCGCATCACTACACAGTGCGCCATTAGTATGCCAAAGGAAACTAATGGTGCATCACGCCACAGTGCGCCATTAGTATGCCAAAGCACGTGGGTAAATATGGCCCCCTGGGAGGCATACTAATGGTGCATGGTGGTCTATACTAATGGTGCACGGCGTGGTGCGCCATTAGTATACCAGATACTAATGGCGCACCAGTGGTGCACCATTAGTAAAAAATACTAGTGGCGTGGTACTAGTGGCGCATCAGTAGTGTGCCATTAGTAGGCAAAACTGGTGCGCCACTAGTAGGCCTTTTCCTAGTAGTGACGGCATCATCGGTCTTGCGGTCTACCGGAGAGAAGAGGGGGAAGAAACAGTAAATACAGAGAAAACAATGCTTCACAAGGCATAACATGACGACGTGCAGAGCTAGGGTTGCCCTAGCGTACTAGTACACGTTGCAGACGGAGGGGATAAACATCCGAGGATGAATTCCCGGCGTTAGATGGATTCCGTTCAGATGAAAGAGAGGGGACGGTTCCATGTTCATCATGCTAGGGGCATGTGACAGGTGAATGGACCGCGCATTTGGATTCGTTGGATTTTTCTGAGCAACTTTCATATAGAAAACATTTTCATCGGAGTTACGGATTATTTTCTATGAATTTCTAAACATTTTCTTATTTTCTGGATTTATTTTATTTACAGAAAATGATATATGACGTCAGCATGATGTCACAGTGACATCAGCAGGTCATCAGACGGCTGACCAGGTCAAACCTGACATGTGGGTCCAGCGAGACCCACATGTCAGCCTCTTCTAGCTTAACATTGGACTAAACTAACCTAAGAGGGTTAATTAGCGGTGTGGGCCCCGGGTGTCAGTGAATGTTTAGGTTAATCTAATTACTTCTGTTTACAAAAACGTTTTCAGACTAATTAATAGAGGGGGCCCACATGTTAGTGGTTGGGGCTGCCCAGTCAGCACGTTGACTGGGTCAACCCAGTCAACAGGAGCCCGTGGGGCCCGTTGGCAGCGACACAGGGAGGGCCGCGTGGCGAACAAGTCAGCAGGCGACGCCGGAGTCACTCCGGCGACCCTCTCGCGGCGGCTCCTTGCCGGAGTTGGCTGGAAAATCGCTACGGTGACCCGTTCTTCGCGCGCGAGGCGGCGTTGGGAAGCTGGCGACGTCGCGCATTGGGGAGAGGTGCCAGAGGGCGCGGAGTTGGGCAGAGTTGGGCGTAGCGACAACGGCGGCGGCACCGGCATCTGGGACTAGGCGGAAGCAGAGAAGCGTGGCGCGAGCGTGCAAGATGAGGAGCAGGGCATCAACTATGGGGCTCCATGAGCGCGCTCGGGTGGACGAGTGAGGCCTTAGTGGCTCGGGAGCTTGGTGCTCCTAGCCATGGAGGTGGCCGGAGCACGGCCACGCGGCGGAGTTAGCTACGGGGCACGGGCGAGCTCGACTAGAGGAAGAGGAGGAGCGTGAGCTCACCAACGTTGCTGAGACGACCCGGGGGAGACGCGCGGCTGCCGGAGTCGTTGGCGAGGCGGCGGTGATCCGAGGAGGAAGAAGAAGGTCGGCCCAGTGATGGAGGGGCTTCCGGTTCCTGCTCGCGGGCGTGGACGATGATGCTGGGAGGCGTGGAGCTCCAGGACACGTCGAAGAGGGATGGGGGCAGTGGTTGCCTCGGCAGACGCCGGTGGGCGGCGACAGGAGGCGCTCGAGGAAGGGGATCTGGTGGAGGGGAAAGGATCTCGGCGAGAGGGGCGAGGTGAGTGGAGGCAGAGATCGAGGAGGCGGGGAGGCAAGTGGGGAAGGGAGAGGGGAGCCCGAGGCATCAGGGTCTTATCCCCTCGACGCCGGCGAGCTGGTGCGGAGGGGCGCGCTCGGCCATGCCCTCGGTCGGTTGAACAGGGGAGGAAGAGAGCGACCGGGGGAGGTGGGCCGCCTAGGATGGGGGAGTTGGGCTGGCCCAGGTGGGCTTGGCCCTAGGGGGGTTTCGGTCTAGGGAGGGGTAGAGGGCCTCTTGAAGGAAATATGCCCTAGAGGCAATAATAAAGTTATTATTTATTTCCTTATATCATGATAAATGTTTATTATTCATGCTAGAATTGTATTAACCAGAAACATAATACATGTGTGAATACATAGACAAACAGAGTGTCACTAGTATGCCTCTACTTGACTAGCTCGTTAATCAAAGATGTTTATGTTTCCTAACCATATACAAAGAGTTGTTATTTGATTAACAAGGTCACATCATTAGTTGAATGATCTGATTGACATGACCCATTCCATTAGCTTAGCACCCGATCGTTTAGTATGTTGCTATTGCTTTCTTCATGACTTATACATGTTCCTATGACTATGAGATTATGCAACTCCCGTTTGCCGGAGGAACACTTTGGGTGCTACCAAACGTCACAACGTAACTGGGTGATTATAAAGGAGCATTACAGGTGTCTCCAAAGGTAGATGTTGGGTTGGCGTATTTCGAGATTAGGATTTGTCACTCCGATTGTCGGAGAGGTATCTCTGCGCCCTCTCGGTAATGCACATCACATAAGCCTTGCAAGCATTGCAACTAATGAGTTAGTTGCGAGATGATGTATTACGAAACGAGTAAAGAGACTTGCCGGTAACGAGATTGAACTAGGTATTGGAATACCGACGATCGAATCTCGGGTAAGTAACATACCGATGACAAAGGGAACAACGTATGTTGTTATGCGGTCTGACCGATACAGATCTTCGTAGAATATATAGGAGCCAATATTGGCATCCAGGTCCCGCTATTGGTTATTGACCGGAGACGTATCTCGGTCATGTCTACATTGTTCTCGAACCCGTAGGGTCCGCACGCTTAAGGTTACGATGACAGTTATATTATGAGTTTATGCATTTTGATGTACCGAAGGTTGTTCGGAGTCCCGGATGTCATCACGGACATGACGAGGAGTCTCGAAATGGTCGAGACATAAAGATTGATATATTGGAAGCCTATGTTTGGATATCGGAAGTGTTCCGGGTGAAATCAGGATTTTACCGGAGTACCAGGAGGTTACCGGAACCCCCCGGGAGCTATATGGGCCTTAGTGGGCCTTAGTGGAAAAGAGAAGGGGCTGCCCTAGATGGGCTGCGCGCCACCCTCCCTCCCCTAGTCCTATTAGGACAAGGAGAGGTGGCCGGCCCCCCTCTCTCTTTTCCCCCTCCGCGAATCCTATTCCAACTAGGATTGGGGGGGGGGGGAGTCCTACTCCCAGAGGGAGTAGGACTCTCCTGGCGCGCCTCCTATGGCCGGCCAGCCTCCCCCCTCTAGTCCTTATATACTGAGGCAGAGGCACCCTAGAACACACAAGTTGATCCACGTGATCAATTCCTTAGCCGTGTGCGGTGCCCCCAGCCACCATATTCCTCGATAATACTGTAGCGGAGTTTAGGCGAAGCCCTGCTGCTGTAGCGCAGCAAGATCGTCACCACGCCGTCGTGCTGACGGAACACTTCCCCGACACTTTGCTGGATCAGAGTCCGGGGATCGTCATCGAGCTGAACGTGTGCTCGAACTCGGAGGTGCCGTAGTTTCGGTACTTGATCGGTTGGATCGTGAAGACGTACGACTACTTCCTCTACGTTGTGTCAACGCTTCCGCAGTCGGTCTGCGTGGGTACGTAGACAACACTCTCCCCTCTTGTCGCTATGCATCACATGATCTTGCGTGTGCGTAGGAAATTTTTTGAAATTACTACGAAACCCAACAGTGGCATCCGAGCCTAGGTTATTTATGTTGATGTTATATGCACGAGTAGAACACAAGTGAGTTGTGGGCGATATAAGTCATACTGCCTACCAGCATGTCATACTTTGGTTCGGCGGCATTGTTGGACGAGACGACCCGGACCAACATTACGCGTACGCTTACGCGAGACCGGTTCCCCCGACGTGCTTTGCACATAGGTGGCTTGCGGGCGACTGTCTCTCCAACTTTAGTTGAACCGAGTAGGGCTACGCCCGGTCCTTGCGAAGGTTAAAATGGAGTCTATTTGACAAACTATCGTTGTGGTTTTGATGCGTAGGTGAGATTGGTTCTTGCTTTAGCCCGTAGCAGCCACGTAAAACTTGCAACAACAAAGTAGAGGACGTCTAACTTATTTTTGCAGGGCATGTTGTGATGTGATATGGTCAAGGCATGATGATAAACTTTATTGTATGAGATGATCATGTTTTGTAACCGAGTTATCGGCAACTGGCAGGAGCCTTATGGTTGTCGTTTTATTGTATGCAATGCAATCGTGATGTAATGCTTTACTTTATTACTAAACGGTAGTGATAGTCGTGGAAGCATAAGATTGGCGAGACGACAATGATGCTACGATGGAGATCAAGGTGTTGTGCCGGTGACGATGGTGATCACGACGGTGCTTCGGAGATGGAGATCACAAGCACAAGATGATGATGGCCATATCATATGACCTATATTGATTGCATGTGATGTTTATCCTTTTATGCATCTTATCTTGCTTTGATTGACGGTAGCATTATAAGATGATCTCTCACAAAATTATCAAGAAGTGTTCTCCCTGAGTATGCACCGTTGCGAAAGTTCTTCGTGCTGAGACACCACGTGATGATCGGGTGTGATAGGTTCTACGTTCAAATACAACGGGTGCAAAACAGTTGCACATGCGGAGTACTCAGGTTATACTTGACAAGCCAAGCATATACATATATGGCCTCGGAACACGGAGACCGAAAGGTCGAGCGTGAATCATATAGTAGATATGATCAACATAGTGATGTTCAGCAATGAAACTACTCCATCTCACGTGATGATCGGACATGGTTTAGTTGATTTGGATCACGTAATCACTTAGAGGATTAGAGGGATGTCTATCTAAGTGGGAGTTCTTGAGTAATATGATTAAATTGAACTTAAATTTATCATGAACTTAGTCCTGGTAGTATTTTGCATATCATGTTGTAGATCAATAGCTCGCGTTGTTGCTTCCCTGTGTTTATTTTGATATGTTCCTAGAGAAAATTGTGTTGAAAGGTGTTAGTAGCAAAGATGCGGATTGGATCCATGATCTGAGGTTTATCCTCATTGCTGCACAGAAGAATTATGTCCTTGATGCACCGCTAGGTGACAGACCTATTGCAGGAGCAGATGCAGACGTTATGAACGTTTGGCTAGCTCAATATGATGACTACTTGATAGTTTAGTGCACCATGCTTAAAGGCTTAGAATCGGGACTTCAAAGACGTTTTGAACGTCATGGAGCATATGAGATGTTCCAGGAGTTGAAGTTAATATTTTACCCCAGTTGAGAGATATGAAAGTCTCCAACAAGTTCTATAGCTAAAAGATGGAGGAGAATCGCTCAACTAGTGATCATGTGCCCAGATTGTCTGAGTACAACAATCGCTTGAATCAAGTGGGAGTTAATCTTCCAGATAAGATAGTGATTGACAGAATTCTCTAGTCACCATCACCAAGTTAGTAGAACTTTGTGATGAACTATGATATGCAAGGGATAACAGAAACGATTCCCAAGCTCTTCGTAATGCGGAAATTGACGAAGGTAGAAATCGAGAAAAACATCAAGTGTTGATGGTAGACAAGACTAGTAGTTTCAAGAAAAGGGCAGAGGGAAGAAGGGGAACTTCAAGAAGAACAGCAAGCAAGTTGCTGCTCAAGTGAAGAAGCCCAAGTCTGGTCCTAAGCCTGAGACTAAGTGTTTCTACTGCAAAGGGACTGGTCACTGGAAGCGGAACTACCCCAAGTGATTGGCAGATAAGAAGGATGGCAAAGTGAACATAAGTATATTTGATATACATGTTATTGATGTGTACTTTACTAGTGTTTATAGCAACCCCTCAGTATTTGATACTAGTTCAGTTGCTAAGATTAGTAACTCGAAACGGGAGTTGCAGAATAAACAGAGACTAGTTAAGGGTGAAGTGACGATGTGTGTTGGAAGTGGTTCCGAGATTGATATGATCATCATCGCACACTCCCTATACTTTGGGGATTAGTGTTGAACCTGAATAAGTGTTATTTGGTGTTTGCGTTGAGCATGAATATGATTTGATCATGTTTATCGTAATACGGTTATTCATTTAAGTAAGAGAATAAATTGTTGTTCTGTTTACATGAATAAAACCTTATATGGTTACACACCCAATGAAAATAGTTCGTTGGATCTCGATCGTAGTGATACACATAATCATAATATTGAAACCAAAAGATGCAAAGTTAATAATGATAGTGCAACTTATTTGTAGCACTGCCGTTTAGGTCATATTGGTATAAAGCGCATGAAGAAAATCCATGCTTATGGGCTTTTGGAATCACTTGATTATGAATCACTTGATGCTTGTGAACCATGCCTTATGGGCAAGAAGACTAAAACGCCGTTCTTTGGAACAATGAAGCAAGCAACAGATTTGTTGGAAATCATACATACTGATGTATGTGGTCCGATGAATATTGAGGCTCGCGATAGATATCATTATTTTCTGATCTTCACAGATGATTTGAGCAGATATGAGTATATCTACTTGATGAAACAAAGGTCTGAAACATTTGAAAAGTTCAAAGAATTTCAGAGTGAAGTGGAGAATCATCGTAACAAAAATGAAAGTTTCTACGATATGATCGCAGAAGTAAAATATTTGAGTTACGAGTTTGGTCTTCAATTAAAATAATGTGAAATAGTTTCACTACTCACGCCACCTGGAACACCATAGTGTAATGGTGTGTCCGAATGTCATAACCGTACTTTATTAGATATAGTGCGATCTATGATGTCTCTTACCGATCTACCACTATCGTTTTGGGGTTATGCATTAAAGACAGCTGCATTCACGTTAAAAAGGGCACCATCTAAATCCGTTGAGACGACATCGTGTGAACTATGGTTTGGCGAGAAACCTAAGCTGTCGTTTCTTAAAGTTTGGAGTTGCGAAGCTTATATGAAAAAATTTCATCCTAATAAGCTCAAACCCAAATCGGAGAAATATGTCTTCATAGGATAGCCAAAGGAGACTGTTGGGTACACCTTCTATCACAAATCCGAAGGCAAGACTTTTGTTGCTAAATTCGGAGTTTTTCTAGAGAAGGAGTTTCTCTCGAAAGAAGTGAGTGGGAGGAAAGTAGAACTTGATGAGGTAACTGTACCTGCTCCCTTATTGGAAAGTAGTTCATCACAAAATCTGTTCTTGTGACTACTAAACCAATTAGTGAGGAAGCTAATGATGATGATCATGTAACTTCAGATCAAGTTACTACCAAATCTCGTAGGTAAACCAGAGTGAGATCCGCACCAGAGTGGTACGGTAATCCTGTTCTGGAAGTCATGTTACTAGACCATGACGAACTTGCGAACTATGAGGAAGCGATGATGAGCCCAGATTCTGCGAAATGTTTTGAGGCCATGAAATCTGAGATATGATCCATGTATGAGAACAAAGTATGGACTTTGATGGATTTGCCCGATGATCGGCAAGCCATAGAAAATAAATGGATCTTCAAGAGGAAGATGGACGCTGATAGTAGTGTTACTATCTACAAAGCTAGAATTGTCGCAAAAGGTTTTCGACAAGTTCAAGGTGTTGACTACGATGAGATTTTCTCACTCGTATCTATGCTTAAGTCTGTCCGAATCATGTTAGCAATTGCCGCATTTTATGAAATATGGCAAATGGATAAACAAAACTGCATTCCTTAATGGATTTACTAAAGAAGAGTTGTATACGATGCAACTAGAAGGTTTTGTCGATCCTAAAGGTGTTAACTAAATAAGCAAGCTCCAGCGATCCATCTATGGACTGGTGCAAGAATCTCAGAGTTGGAATATACGCTTTGATAAGTTGATCAAAGCATATAGTTTTATACAGACTTGCGGTGAAGTCTATATTTACAAGAAAGTGAGTGGGAGCACTACATCATTTCTGATAAGTATATGTGTATGACATATTATTGATCGGAAATAATGTAGAATTATTCTGCAAAGCATAAAGGAGTGTTTGAAAGGAGTTTTTCAAAGAAAGACCTTGGTAAAGCTGCTTACATATTGAGTATCAAGATCTATAAAGATAGATCAAGATGCTTGATAAGTTTTTCAATGAGTACATACCTTGACAAGATTTTGAAGTAGTTCAAAATGGAACAGTCAAAGAAAAAGTTTCTTGCCTGTGTTACAAGGTGTGAAGTTGAGTAAGACTCAAAGCCCGACCACGGCAGAAGATAGAAAGAGAATGAAAGTCATTCCCTATGCCTTAGTCATAGGTTCTATAAAATATGCCATGCTGTGTACCAGATCTATTGTATACCCTTCACTTTGTTAAGCAAGGGAATACAATAGTGATCTAAGAGTAGATCACTGGACAGCGTCAGAATTATCCTTAGTGAAATAAGGATATGTTTCTCGATTATGGACGTGACAAAAAGGTTCATCATAAAGGGTTACGCCGATAAAAGTTTTGACACTAATCTAGATGACTCTAAGTCTCGGTCTAGATACATATTGAAAGTGGGAGCAATTAGCTAGAGTAGCTCCATGCAGAGCATTGTTGACATAGAAATTTGCAAAATACTTACGGATCTGTATGTGACAGACCCGTTGACTAAAAATTATCTCACAAGCACAACATGATCACACCTTAGTACTCTTTGGGTGTTAATCACATAGCGATGTGAACTAGATTACTGACTCTAGTAAACCCTTTGGGTGTTGATCACATATCGATGTGAACTATTGCTGTTAAATCACATGGCGATGTGAACTAGATTATTGACTCTAGTGCAAGTGGGAGACTGAAGGAAATATGCCCTAGAGGCAATAATAAAGTTATTATTTATTTCCTTATATCATGATAAATGTTTATTATTCATGCTAGAATTGTATTAACCGGAAACATAATACATGTGTGAATACATAGACAAACAGAGTGTCACTAGTATGCCTCTACTTGACTAGCTCGTTAATCAAAGATGGTTATGTTTCCTAACCATATACAAAGAGTTGTTATTTGATTAACGAGGTCACATCATTAGTTGAATGATCTGATTGACATGACCCGTTCCATTAGCTTAGCACCCGATCGTTTAGTATGTTGCTATTGCTTTCTTCATGACTTATACATGTTCCTATGACTATGAGATTATGCAACTCCCGTTTGCCGGAGGAACACTTTGGGTGCTACCAAACGTCACAACGTAACTGGGTGATTATAAAGGAGCATTACAGGTGTCTCCAAAGGTAGATGTTGGGTTGGCATATTTCGAGATTAGGATTTGTCACTCCGATTGTCGGAGAGGTATCTCTGCGCCCTCTCGGTAATGCACATCACATAAGCCTTGCAAGCATTGCAACTAATGAGTTAGTTGCAAGATGATGTATTACTGAACGAGTAAAGAGACTTGCCGGTAACGAGATTGAACTAGGTATTGGAATACCGACGATCGAATCTCGGGCAAGTAACATACCGATGACAAAGGGAACAACGTATGTTGTTATGCAGTCTGACCGATAAAGATCTTCGTAGAATATGTAGGAGCCAATATGGGCATCCAGGTCCCGCTATTGGTTATTGACCGGAGACGTATCTCGGTCATGTCTACATTGTTCTCGAACCCGTAGGGTCCGCACGCTTAAGGTTACGATGACAGTTATATTATGAGTTTATGCATTTTGATGTACCGAAGGTTGTTCGGAGTCCCGGATGTGATCACGAACATGACGAGGAGTCTCGAAATGGTCGAGACATAAATATTGATATATTGGAAGCCTATGTTTGGATATCGGAAGTGTTTCGGGTGAAATCGGGATTTTACCGGAGTACCGGGAGGTTACCGGACCCCCCCGGGAGCTATATGGGCCTTAGTGGGCCTTAGTGGAAAAGAGAAGGGGCTGCCCTAGATGGGCTGTGCGCCACCCTCCCTCCCCTAGTCCTATTAGGACAAGGAGAGGTGGCCGGCCCCCCTCTCTCTTTTCCCCCCTCCGCGAATCCTATTCCAACTAGGATTGGGGGGGGGGGGAATCCTACTCCCAGAGGGAGTAGGACTCTCCTGGCGCGCCTCCTATGGCCGGCGAGCCTCCCCCCTCTAGTCCTTTATATACTGAGGCAGAGGCACCCTAGAATACACAAGTTGATCCACGTGATCTATTCCTTAGCCGTGTGCGGTGCCCCCAGCCACCATATTCCTCGATAATACTGTAGCGGAGTTTAGGCGAAGCCCTGCTGCTATAGCGCATCAAGATCGTCACCACGCCGTCGTGCTGACGGAACTCTTCCCCGACACTTTGCTGGATCAGAGTCCGGGGATCGTCATCGAGCTAAACATGTGCTCGAACTCGGAGGTGCCGTAGTTTCGGTACTTGATCGGTTGGATCGTGAAGACGTACGACTACTTCCTCTACGTTGCGTCAACGCTTCCGCAGTCAGTCTGCGTGGGTACGTAGACAACACTCTCCCCTCTTGTTGCTATGCATCACATGATCTTGCGTGTGCGTAGGAAATTTTTTGAAATTACTACGAAACCCAACACCTCTCCCACGTTACCTTTCTTTTCTTTCCCTTTTTCTTTTCTCTTAATTTTTTATCAGTAGCTTTTTCATTTTCTTATAGCCACAATTGACGTTGCAAAAATATGCTACTGACCAAAACAATTTCCTAGAATTATTGTGCAGTACCACAAAAAGATTGTGAGGCTTTTAAAACAGTTTGCAATTTTTATAAATTAAAAAGGCGTTTAATTTATTGCTTAGGTCATTGTTTTAAGTAGTTTAGGCCACTTAAACCCTTTGCAAAAATGTTGGTTCACAACCAATATTACTAGGAGAATATTTTACACATGATGAACATTTTAGTTTTCATGTTTGGGCATTTTGAATTTCACTCATAGTTTGAAAATGAATTCAACTGGAATTTGAAAGAACATGAGACAATAATGATCAGGCACATGTTTAGCAAAAAGATTAACTTAACCCTGGGGGGTACTATTGCATCATTACACCAGGGTGTTACAAAATCGCACACAAATACATATGAAATTTATCAGAATAAAATGGGAGTCTATCTCCCATAGAGTTGCCACTGATGCTCAACAAGATCATGACGGAGCTGGTAATGCGAAGCACTATGCATTGTTCTCAATCTTTTGGTAGGTCGCAAGAAATGCATTGATCTCACATGCGTCCCTAACATGATTCACATGGATACCAACATTATCATAGCGAAATTCTAGTTTAAATCCCTCTTATCCTCGAGGATCATCTTGTGTAGAATTACACATATAGTCATGATGTTTCTGAGGGACTTCTTACCCCGGAAGCGAGCAGGACCTCGAAAAATGACAAACCGAGCTTGCAACACATCAAATGCCCTCTCAATATCCTCTCGACATGCTTCTTGTGTTTGGGCAAGAAAATTATGCTTCTTGGTTTTCTGGTCACTTATGGTCTTCACAAATGTTGACCATGGAGGATAAATACTAGGGGCAAGATAGTACCATGTGGTATAGTCATGTTCATTCACATTATAGCTTTTTTGCGGGGTCCATTGATAGTATAGCTGCAAGCCAGAGCTTTTCCACTAGCTAGCTGAGCAAAAAGAGGAGATCGCTGCAACATATGGATATCATTGAGCGACCCCGACAATCGAAAAAAGCAATGCCAAATCCACAAGTTGTGTGAAGCCACGACTTGGAGCACAATAGTTTGTTTATGTTTGTGGTCGGTGTATTGCCCCACCCAAGCCACCAGGCAGTTCTTCCACCTCCAATGCATGCAACCCACACTTCCAAGCATGCCCAACCATCCTCTTTCTTCATTAATCGCCATCAACTTATTTATGCCCCAACATTTGGAGCTCAAAAATAATCCGGATCAATGTCTTCGCAAACATCTGAACGCATTTGTGTGTGGAATCTTTTCCAATGCAAAGATACTCATCGGTGTAGTCAGCCGGAACGCCATATGCAATCACTCTAATTGCAGCCGATATTTTTTGGTATGAACTAATCCCAAGCTTCACCTATGCGAACAAAAAGAGACCTACGTATTCGATATCGCCTACGAAAAATATGAGCCGGATATGTCGGTACCTTGGCGAAGTAGTCCTTAATGAGCATGTTGTGGCCAAGAGCTCGGTTGGGCAGAATGCAAAGCCGGCCAACCGTCCATCCGTGGTGCTTTACTTTCGGGACGGCTTCAAATTTGTCAATGAGATGCAATAAAATTAGGTGGTCGACATCGTCGTCCAAAATCTTCTCCTCCATGTCTGAATCATCTGACGAAGAGGACGACAAAGAACTCCAAGCGCCCATCTAAGAAATAAGTCCACACCTAAGATTTTTGTAAAATATCACCGTTCCTAATATTAAAACAACAAATGGGCTTCAAATTACCTTCCACGAAAGTAGTTTTGTCGGCTGGAATACAGTTAACTGCCCCTTTCTTCTCCGTTGCCGACCGAAGCAATTCACCTGACCTCTTCTTCACCATGGATCCAAATCCGCGGCGCTGGCAAGCACGGTTGCACCTCTGTTAATTCCGCGGCTCAGCAGCGTCTGGGTCAGACGAATCTGTCTGCTACGATGCTGCGCGGTGACGCATCGATGCTGGCCGCTACCACGTGGGGGAAAATGGGCACCCCTGCCTCCAAAATCGGTGGAGAAGGTTTGGCGGGGGGCGGAGGCGGGGGTGCTACTCGATGTCATGGGGCAATGGGGGGTAGCAATTTACAGCAGGGAGATGCGCCGGTGGCAACGGCTGTGGCTTCGCGGGTGCGAGCTGAAGTTTCCTTCACGCCAAGGAGTGGGTGGGATAGAGAAACCGACAAAAAGGCGGGGTGTAGATATGACGGACGCGGTCCAAAAATTACGGGATCCCGCAAAAAAATTTACCGGACATCCGAATATAGTGTCTTGCGCGTGGGCTGTACGAAGCATTTTTCTCACTTTGGGCTGATGGAGCCACGTTGTGGGCTTCATAGCTTTTTTCTTTTTAGTAACTTGTGGGCTTGATAGCTGGTTGCTTTTGGTCCAAGCGGGAGGGCTCTTTGCACATTCGTGTGGGCTTTTGTTCTAAAAATAATAATTCGTGTGGCCTTTATACCTGGCTACTACTTTGGTCTACAAGGAACCGGGAGGAGTGACACACTCAGCTTCTCTCTCCCGAAGAGAAAAAAATAACGCGTTGTGGCACTGTAACCCTATCATCTTCCCCAGATCCATCTCATCGGCTGTCATCCTCTTGATCTTCTCCACCAAATTCCTTTCTATTAATCTCCACACTACACTATGCCGTCTCCGACTCATGGTCTCCTCCATCAACACATCCTATCAAGATCCAGTCCCATTCTCGCTATCCTTCGATGCATACGATGCCACCGTTGCTAAGCATGTTCAGTTGTATGCCGTCTAATTGTGAGCTCCCTCAAAAGTTATGGACAGAAAAGCGCATAAACTGCTCGCCCTTGCTCTTGAACATCTCCAAGTTGAAAGGCCAAAGACCATCATGGTGAGTGACACAATCCATCTGATTTGTACATATGATCTTTGGTTCCAAACAATTTTTTTAATTATCCCTCTCACTTCCGTGGCATGACAAGTTATAGGGGATCACACAGTTTGCAAGCTATTTGTTAGCTCAAACTACTAGTGGTGTACTGATTTATACCTACAATGGAGGATTGACCGAAGCACTGCAGCTAGTGTAGTCTATAAAACGCGCACACACATTCACTCGAATGGAGTACTACTTGAGGCTGCTTGCCTTGTATTGAAATTGGAATGGCCTGATTACAAACCGATGGGCATCAGCCCTTTATATAGCTGTACATACCGACTTAGATAGGTCATGGCTGATGTATTCGATGTTCCTAGCTCACTGCTTACGTACTACTCCCTTGCAAGCTGAATTAGTTTGCAAAAACGTCTTACATTATGGGGCGGAGGGGGTAGATTTCTTAGCTACTAAGCGACAATTGGTCTTGCTAGGAAAACAAATTTTACTGCTGCCGACATGCAGCCATGCATGTGTCGTAGACAGGGGTGTTGGCTAGCACACAGAGTTTTTTATATCCTCGATTGTTTGCTCAAATGCATCATGATTGATTAGTTTAACTATGGGCTTGTTCTTGGAGGTGTGCGTAAATCATTACCGATGGTGTTGTCACGGAAATAGAATCCAGCCGGTGTGAAACCCACATATAACCTCAAGACATAGTTCATGTTGTACTTTTTTATCTCATGTTTTATCTCCCCCCCACTTGCTTATATTCTTCTTTCTCCATGCAGGAGCTGCATAGCACACATTGCTTCACGCGAACTACGACCATTCACAGGCACTAGCAAATATCAACATGTTTATTAAGTTATTGAGCCCACAAGCAAGCCTGTTATTTTGTTGTCGGTTCTAATGAGATTCTCTTTTTCACGGTTACCATTTGCATTTTCTGATGTTTAATGATGTGATGTTCTTAGCAATAGATCTCAGGGGTAATGAAGTACTAGTTGTGATTTTTAATTCTGTTTTGCATTAGCCATTAGCTAAACGTGACAATGAAGATCAACAAATGTGTAGCACCCTTTCTCATCTAAAAATAATTTTTTTTATAACATAATCTATATATTTTCATTTCAGTTTTTACCTTAGTGCATCTACCCTGATTGATGATGTCTACTACACAACCTTCTTCTTGTAGACGTTGTTGGGCCTTGAAGTGCAGAGATTTGTAGGACAGTAACAAATTTCCCTCAAGTGGATGACCTAAGGTTTATCAATCCGTGGGAGGCGTATGATGAAGATGGTCTCTCTCAAACAACCCTGCAACCAAATAACAAAGAGTCTCTTGTGTCCCCAACACACCCAATACAATGGTAAATTGTATATGTGCACTAGTTCAGCAAAGAGATGGTGATACAAGTGGTATATGGATGGTAGATAAAGGTTTTTGTAATCTGAAAATATAAAAACAGCAAGGTAACTAATGATAAAAGTGAGCACAAACGGTATTGCAATGCTAGGAAACAAGGCCTAGGGTTCATACTTTTACTAGTGCAAGTTCTCTCAAAATTAATAACATAATTGGATCACATAACTATCCCTCAACATGCAGCAAAGAGTCACTCCAAAGTCACTAATAGCGGAGAACAAACGAAGAGATTATGATAGGGTACGAAACCACCTCAAAGTTATTCTTTCCAATCAATCGTTGGGCTATTCCTATAAGTGTCACAAACAACCCTAGAGTTCATACTAGAATAACACCTTAAGACACAAATCAACCAAAACCCTAATGTCACCTAGATACTCCAATGTCACCTCAAGTATCCGTGGGTATGATTATACGATATGCATCACACAATCTCAGATTCATCTACTCAAACCAACACAAAGTACTTCAAAGAGTGCCCCAATGTTTCTACGGGAGAGTCAAGACGAAAATGTGTGCCAACCCCTATGCATAGGTTCATGGGTGGAACCCGCAAGTTGATCACCAAAACATACATCAAGTGGATCAGTAGAATACCCCATTGTCACCACGGGTATCCCACGCAAGACATACATCAAGTGTTCTCAAATCCTTAAAGACTCAATCCGATAAGATAACTTCAAAGGGAAAACTCAATCCATTACAAGAGAGTAGAGGGGGAGAAACATCATAAGATCCAACTATAATAGCAAAGCTCGCGATACATCAAGATCGTATCACCTCAAGAACACGAGAGAGAGAGAGAGAGATCAAACACATAGCTACTGGTACATACCCTCAGCCCCGAGGGAGAACTACTCCCTCCTTGTCATGGAGAGCATCGGGATGATGAAAATGGCCACCGGAGAGGGATTCCCCCCTCCGGCAGGGTGCCGGAACGGGTCTAGATTGGTTTTCGGTGGCTACGGAGGCTTCTGGCAGCGGAACTCCCGATCTATTCTGCTCCCGAAGTTTTTAGGGTATATGGGTATATATGGGAGGAAGAAGTACGTCGGTGGACCTCTAGGCTGTCCACGAGGCCCCCTGGGCGCGCCCCCACCCTCATGGGCAGACCGAGACTCTCCTGGTCCAACTCCGATACTCCGTGGGCTTCTTGTGGTCCAAAAATAAGTTCCGTGAAGTTTCAGGTCAATTGGACTCCGTTTGATTTTCATTTTCTGCGATACTCTAAAACAAGGAAAAACACAGAAACTGGCACTGGGCTCTAGGTTAATAGGTTAGTCCCAAAAAATCATATAAAATAGCATATAAATGCATATAAAACATCCAAGGTTGATAATATAATAGCATGGAACAATCAAAAATATAGATACGTTGGAGACGTATCAGCATCCCCAAGCTTAATTCCTGCTCGTCCTCGAGTAGGTAAATGATAAAAACATAATGTAGTTCTCTTTATTGTGACAAGAATATTCAGATCCATAAGATTCAAGACAAAATTTTAATATTGACATAAAAATAATAATACTTCAAGCATACTAACCAAGTAATCATGTCTTCTCAAAATAACACGGCCAAAGAAAGCTATCCCTACAAAATCATATAGTCTGGCTATGCTCTATCTTCACCACACAAAATATTTAAATCATGCACAACCCCGATGACAAGCCAAGCAATGGTTTCATACTTTGATGTTCTCAAACTTTTTCAATCTTCATGCAATATATGAGCGTGAGCCATGGACATATCACTATAGGTGGAATAGAATGGTGGTTGTGGAGAAGACAAAAAGGAGAAGATAGTCTCACATCAACTAGGCGTATCAACGGGCTATGGAGATGCCCATCAATAGATATCAATGTGAGTGAGTAGGGATTGCCATGCAACGGATGGCTGGATCTATAAATGTATGAAAGCTCAACAAAATAAACTGGGACAATGCTCTAATAATGATGATCATCACACTTTTATTTACTTACAACTCAAGAATTACAACTCGATACTTAGAGCAAAATATGACTCTATATGAATGCCTCCGGCTGTGTACCGGGATGTGCAATGACTCAAGAGTGACATGTATGGAAGAATTATGAACGGTGGCTTTGCCACAAATACGATGCCAACTACATGATCATGCAAAGCAATATGACAATGATGAAGCGTGTCATAATAACAGAACGGTGGAAAGTTGCATGGCAATATATCTCGGGATGGCTATGGAAATGCCATAATAGGTAGGTATGATGGTTGTTTTGAGGAAGATATATGGTGGGTTTATGGTACCGGCGAAAGTTGCGCGGTACTAGAGAGGCTAGCAATGGTGGAAGGGTGAGAGTGTGTATAATCCATGTACTCAACATTAGTCATAAAGAACTCACATACTTATTGCAAAAATCTATTAGTTATCGAAACAAAGTACTACGCGCATGCTCCTAGGGGGATAGATTGGTAGGAAAAGACCATCGCTCGTCCCCGACCGCCACTCATAAGGAAGACAATCAATAAATAAATCATGCTCCGACTTCATCACATAACGGTTCACCATACATGCATGCTACGGGATTCACAAACTTTAACACAAGTATCTCTCAAATTCACAACTACTCACTAGCATGACTCTAATATTACCATCCTCATATCTCAAAACAATCATCAAGTATCAAACTTATCATAGTATTCAATGCACTTTATATGAAAGTTTTTATTATATCCCTCTTGGATGCCCATCATATTAGGACTAGCTTCATAACCAAAGCAAACTACCATGCTGTTCTAAAGACTCTCAAAATAATATAAGTGAAGCACGAGAGTTCATCTAATTCTTTAAAATAAAAACACTGCCGTGCCCTAAAAATATATAAGTGAAGCACTAGAGCAACAACAAACTACTCCAAAATATATAAGTGAAGATCAATGAGTAGTCGAATAATTATGAAACTATATGAAGACTCTCTAACATTAAAGAATTTAAGATCTTGGTATTTTATTCAAACAGCAGGCAAATCCTAACAAAAGAAATTGACGCTCCAAGCAAAGCACATATCATGTGGTAAATAAAAATATAGCTCCAAGTAAAGTTACCGATGAATGAAGACGAAAGAGGGGATGCCATCCGGGGCATCCCCAAGCTTAGGCTCTTGGTTGTCCTTGAATTTTACCTTGGGGTGCCATGGGAATCCCCAATCTTAGGCTCTTGCCACTCCTTGTTCCATAATCCATCAAAACTTAACCCAAAACTTGAGAACTTCACAACACAAAACTCAAAATAGAAAATCTCGTGAGCTCCGTTAGCGAAAGAAAACAAAACACCACTTCAAGGTGCTGTAATGAACTCATTATTGATTTATATTGGTGTTAAACCTACTGTATTCCAACTTCTCTATGGTTTATAAACTATTTTACTAGCCATGGATTCATCAAAATAAGCAAACTACACATAGAAAACAGAATCTGTCAAAAACAGAACAGTCTGTAGTAATCTGTAACTAACACGAACTTCTGGAAACCCAAAAATTCTAAAATAAATTTCTGGAATTGAGGAATTTCTCTATTAATCATCTGAAAAAAGAATTAACTAAATATCACTCTCCAATAAAAAATGGCAGCAATTCTCGTGAGCGCTAAAGTTTCTGTTTTTTACAGCATGATCGCAAAGACTTTCCCCAAGTCTTCCCAACGGTCTACTTGGCACAAACACTAATTAAAACATAAAAATTCAATCATAACATAGGCTAGATAAATTATTTATTAGTAAACAGGAGCAAAAAGCAAGGGACAAAAATAAAATTGGGTTGCCTCCCAACAAGCGCTATCGTTTAACGCCCCTAGCTAGGCATGATGATTTCAATGATGCTCACATGAAAGATAAGAATTGAAACATAAAGAGAGCATCATGAAGAATATGAATATCACATTTAAGCCTAAAACACTTCCTATGCATAGGGATTTTGTGAGAAAACAACTTGTGGGAACAATAATCAACTAGCATAGGAAGGCAAAACAAGCATAACTTCAAGATTTTCAACACATAGAGAGGAAACTTGATATTATTGCAATTCCTACAAGCATATATTCCTCCCTCATAATAATTTTCAATAGCATCATGAATGAATTCAACAATATAAGCAGCACCTAAAGCATTCTTTTCATGATCTACAAGCATACAAAATTTACTACTCTCCACATAAGCAAAATTCTTCCCATGAATAATAGTGGGAGCAAACTCAACAAAATAACTATCAAGTGAGGCACAATCCAATTGAAGGTTAAAATCATGATGAAAAGTTTCATGGATATCATTATTCTTTATAGCATACAAGTCATCACAATAATCATCATCGATAGCAACTTTGTTCTCATAATCAATTGGAACCTCTTCCGGGATAGTGGATTCATCACAAAATAAAGTCATGACCTCTCCAAAGCCACTTTCATCAATATAATCGTCATAAATATGAGGCATGCTTTCATCATAATAAATTTGCTCATCAAAACTTGGGGGACAAAAAAACATCATCTTCATCAAACATAGCTTCCCCAAGCTTGTGGCTTTGCATATCATTAGCATCATGGATATTCAAGGAATTCATACTAACAACATTGCAATCATGCTCATCATTCAAAGATTTAGTGCCAAACATTTTAATGCATTCTTCTTCTAACACTTTGGCACAATTTTCCTTTGAGTTAATATCATTTTTAGTACATAAACTTGTCCTGGTGGGAACATATTCATACAAAAACTAAAAACCCCCGTAAAAGTGGTCCTTAAACTTGTCTAACAAAACATTTTCATACAATTCCGTCAATTCTACCTGTGCACCGTCTCCTGCTGTTATAACAGCGCATCAGGTTGGAACCGGGCCCTCTTGTCAATGTAACAGAGAATGAATAAACAAAACAATATAACAGAAAGCTGTGGGGAATCAAACTAAAAAGACCTCCCACACATGCAGCTCTGATGCGCCAGCGAGCTAAGGGCCCGTTCGCTTCCTAAGAATTTTGGGGGAACCGTACATGTGTACGTTCCTTTGGGAAGAATTACTACCAGGCCGTTCGACTCAGAGGAATAGCTTCATGAGTTTCTCTAGAAAGGCTTGCATTCCTTTACTTTTCATGGGAACAGAAAAATCGAGGCAAACCTCTTGTTCGGGCGGATGCCCGAGGCATGCCGCTGTGTTGGCAGTAGTTCTGTACAGGTGCAAGACGATTACAGTACATAAACAATGAAGTTTGTGCATTGTGTGGGGCCTTGAGCCAAATAAAATATTCTATTGATATCCGTCACTGGAAAAGTTTCCATGCATAACCGAACATGCGACCTTCATTTCTTTCCATTGTTTTTATTCCTTTGTTTTGCCACTAGCTGCTAATCACATTCCTCTACTTTTTTGCTTTCCTCTGTTTTACAACTCTATTCCGAACAGGCCCTAAATTGAGTTGCAATTCTTATATTAGTTTCTTGATGCAAAGTTTAATCAATTCTTATATTATTATTTTTGAGACATAATTCTTATATTATTTGCATGATGATGCACAGTTTGTACTGACTAAGAGCAACTCCAACGGGCTGACCCAAAACGTCCGCATGCATCCGTTTGGGTCAGTGCGGACAAATGTAGAGGCCCAACGCGCAGACCCAAACCCAAAAAGCATCCGCGCCGACACATTTGCTGTTGGGTTTCGTAGTAATTTCAAAAAATTTCCTACGCACATGCAAGATCATGTGATGCATAGCAACGAGAGGGGAGAGTGTTGTCTACGTACCCACGCAGACCGACTGCGGAAGCGTTGACGCAATATAGAGGAAGTAGTCGTACGTCTTCCCGATCCGACCGATCAAGCACCAAAACTACGGCACCTCCGAGTTCGAGCACACGTTCAGCTCGATGACGATCCCCGGACTCCGATCCAGCAAAGTGTCGGGGAAGAGATCCGTCAGCACGACGGCGCGGTGATGATCTTGATGTACTACAGCAGCAGGGCTTCGCCTAAACTCTGCTACAGTATTATCGAGGATTATGGTGGCTGGGGCACCGCACACGGCTAAGGACTAGATCACGTGGATCAACTTGTTGTTGTCTTTGGTGCTAGCCTTGCCCCTCTATTTATATGTTGAGCCCCGGGGTCGAAACTTGGAGCAAAAGCCTCCTCAAAGTCGGTTTTGCCCGAAAGGAAAGAGTCCCACTAGGACTCCAGGACCAAACGCCACAATCCTTGGCGTCTAACCCAGACGCCATGGGCCTCAGCGTCTGGCCCAGGGCCAGACGCCAGGGTCTCCGGCGTTTGGCCCCCTGGCCTCCGCAAAACTCCTTTTGCACCGACCTAAAGCCTCATGGGCTTGACCCCTTGGCCTAACCATATCATCCAATATATGAATCTTTACGTCTCAACCATTTCGAGACTCCTCGTCATGTCCCCGACCTCATCCGGGACTCCGAACTCCTTCGGTACATAAAAACATGTAAACTCCTAATATAACTGTCATCGTAACCTTAAGCGTGCAGACCCTACGGGTTCGAGAACAATGTAGACATGACCGAGACACGTCTCTGGTCAATAACCAATAGCGGGACCTGGATGCCCATATTGGCTCCTACATATTCTACGAAGATCTTTATCGGTCAGACCGCATAACAACATACGTTGTTCCCTTTGTCATCGGTATGTTACTTGCCCGAGATTCGATCGTCGGTATCCAATACCTAGTTCAATCTTGTTACCGGCAAGTCTCTTTACTCGTTCCGTAATACATCATCTCACAACTAACATATTAGTTGTAATGCTTGCAAGGCTTATGTGATGTGCATTACCGAGAGGGCCCAGAGATACCTCTCCGATAATCGGAGTGACAAATCCTAATCTCGAAATATGCCAACCCAACATCTCCCTTTGGAGACACCTGTAATGCTCCTTTATAATCACCCAGTTACATTGTGACGTTTGGTAGCACCCAAAGTGTTCCTCCGGCAAACGGGAGTTGCATAATCTCATAGTCATAGGAACATGTATAAGTCATGAAGAAAGCAATAGCAACATACTAAACGATCGGGTGCTAAGCTAATGGAATGGGTCATGTCAATCAGATCATTCAACTAATGATGTGACCTCGTTAATCAAATAACAACACTTTGTTCATGGTTAGGAAACATAACCATCTTTGATTAACGAGCTAGTCAAGTAGAGGCATACTAGTGACACTCTGGTTGTCTATGCATTCACACATGTATTATGTTTCCGGTTAATACAATTCTAGCATGAATAATAAACATTCATCATGAAATAAGGAAATAAATAATAACTTTATTATTGCCTCTAGGGCATATTTCCTTCAGTCTCCCACTTGCACTAGAGTCAATAATCTAGATCACATCACCATATGATTAACATCGATAGTTCACATCATCATGTGATTAACACCCATAGTTCACATCGTCATGTGACCAACACCCAAAGGGTTTACTAGATTTGGTAATCTAGTTCACATCGCTATGTGACTAACACCCAGAGAGTACTAAGGTGTGATCATGTTTTGCTTGTGAGAGAATCTTAGTCAACAGGCCTGCCAAATTCAGATCCGTATGTATTTTGCAAAATTCTATGTCTACAATGCTCTGCATGGAAATACTCTAGCTAATTGCTCCCACTTTCAATATGTATCCAGATTGAGACTTAGAATCATCTGGATCAGTGTCAAAAACTTGCATCGACGTAACCGTTTACGATGAACCCTTTTGTCACATCCGTAATCGAGAAACATATCCTTATTTTACTAAGGATAATTCTGACCGCTGTCCAGTGATCTACTCCTAGATCACTATTGTACTCCCTTGCCAAATCAGTGCAGGGTATACAATAGATGTGGTATACAGCATGACATACTTTATAGAACCTATGGCCAAGGCATAGGGAATGACTTTCATTCTCTTTCTATCTTCTGCCGTGGTCGGCCTTTCTGTCTTACTCAACTTCACACCTTGTAATACAGGCAAGAACTCTTTCTTTGACCGCTCCATTTTGAACTACTTCAAAATCTTGTCAAGGTATGTACTCATTGAAAAAACTTATCAAACGTCTTGATCTATCTCTATAGATCTTGAAGCTCAATATGTAAGCAGCTTCACCGAAGTCTTTGTTTGAAAAATTCCTTTCAAACACTCCTTTATGCTTTACAGAATAATTCTACATTATTTCCAATCAACAATATGTCAATCACATATACTTATCAGAAATGTTGTAGTGCTCCCACTCACTTTTCTTGTAAATACAGGCTTCACCGCAAGTCTGTATAAAACTATATGCTTTGATCAACTCATCAAAGCGTATATTCCAACTCCGAGATGCTTGCACCAGTCCATAGATGGATCGCTGGAGCTTGCACATTTTGTTAGCACCTTTCGGATTTGACAAAACCTTCTAGTTGCATCGTATACAACTCTTCTTTATTAAATCCATTAAGGAATTCAGTTTTGTTTATCCATCTGCCAGATTTCATGAAATGCGGCAATTGCTAACATGATTCGGACAGACTTTAAGCATAGATACGAGTGAGAAACTCTCATCGTAGTCAACACCTTGAACTTGTCGAAAACCTTTTTGCGACAATTCTAGCTTTGTAGATAGTAACACTACTATCAGCGTCTGTCTTCCTCTTGAATATCCATTTATTTTCTATGGCTTGCCGATCATCGGGCAAATCCATCAAAGTCCATACTTTGTTCTCATACATGGATCATATCTCAGATTTCATGGCCTCAAACCATTTTGCGGAATCTGGGCTCATCATCGCTTCCTCATAGTTCGCAAGTTCGTCATGGTCTAGTAACATGACTTCCAGAACTGGATTACCGTACCACTCTGGTGCGGATCTCACTCTGGTTTACCTACGAGATTCGGTAGTAACTTGATCTGAAGTTTCATGATCATCATCATTAGCTTCCTCACTAATTGGTGTAGGAGTCACAGGAACAAATTTCTGTGATGAACTACTTTCCAATAAAGGAGAAGGTACAATTACCTTATCAAGGTTTCTACTTTCCTCCCACTCACTTCTTTCAAGAGAAACTCCTTCTCCAGAAAGTTTCCGAATTTAGCAACAAAAGTCCTGCCTTCGGATCTGTGATAGAAGGTGTATCCAATAGTTTCCTTTGGATATCCTATGAAGACACATTTCTCCGATTTGGGTTCGAGCTTATCAGGTTGAAGCTTTTTCACATAAGCATCGCAGCCCCAAACTTTTAGAAACGACAACTTTGGTTTCTTGCAAACCCACAGTTCAGATTGTGTCGTCTCAACAGACTTAGATGGTGCCCTATTTAACGTGAATGCAGCTGTCTCTAATGCATAACCCCAAAACGATAGTGGTAGATCGGTAAGAGACATCATAGATTGCACCATATCCAATAAAGTACGGTTATGACGTTCGGACACACCATTATGCTGTGGTGTTCCATGTGCCATGAGTTTGTGAAACCATTCCACATTGTTTTAATTGAAGACCAAACTCGTAACTCAAATATTTGTCTCCGCGATCAGATTGTAGAAACTTTATTTTCTTGTCACGATGATTTTCCACTTCACTCTGAAATTCTTTGAACTTTTCAAATGTTTCAGACTTATGTTTCATCAAGTAGATATACCCATATCTGCTCGAATCATCTGTGAAGTTCAGAAAATAACGATACTAGCCGTGAGCCTTAACACTCATCGGACCGCATACATCATTATGTATTATTTCCAGTAAGTCAGTTGCTCGCTCCATTGTTCCGGAGAACGGAGTCTTTAGTCATCTTGCCCATGAGGCATGGTTCGCAAGCATCAACTGATTCATAATCAAGTGATTCCAAAAGCCCATCAACATGGAGTTTCTCATGCGCTTTACACCAATATGACCTAAACGGCAGTGCCATAAATAAGTTGCACCATCATTATTAACTTTGCATCTTTTGGTTTTAATATTATGATTATGTGTATCACTATGATCGAGATCCAACGAACTATTTTCATTGGGTGTGTAACCATATAAGGTTTTATTCATATAAACAGAACAACAATTTATTCTCTTACTTCAATGAATAACCTTATTACAATAAACATGATCAAATAATATTCATGCTCAACGCAAACACCAAATAACACTTATTTAGGTTCAACACTAATCTCGAAATTATAGGGAGTGTGCGATGATGATCATATCAATCTTGGAACCACTTCCAACACACATCGTCACTTCACCCTTAACTAGTCTCTGTTTATTCTGCAACTCCCGTTTCGAGTTACTAATCTTAGCAACTGAACTAGTATGAAATACTGAGGGTTTGCTATAAACACTAGTAAAGTACACATCAATAACATGTATATCAAATATAGCTTTGTTCACTTTGCCATCCTTCTTATCCACCAAATACTTGGGGTAGTTCCGCTTCTAGTGACCAGTCCCTTTGCAGTAGAAGCACTTAGTCTCAGGCTTAGGTCCAGACTTGGGCTTCTTCACTTGAGGAACAACTTGCTTGCCGTTCTTCTTGAAGTTCCCCTTCTTCCCTTTGCCCTTTTCCTTGAAACTAGTGGTCTTGTCTACCATCAACACTTGATGTTTTTCTTGGTTTCTACCTTCGTCGATTTTAGCATCACGAAGAGCTTGGGAATCGTTTCCGTTATCCCTTGCATATTATAGTTCATCATGAAGTTCTACTAACTTGGTGATGGTGACTAGAGAATTCTGTCAATCACTATTTTATCTGGAAGATCAACTCCCACTTGATTCAAGCGATTGTAGTACCCAGACAATCTGAGCACATGCTCACTAGTTGAGCGATTCTCCTCCATCTTTTAGCTATAGAACTTGTTGGAGACTTCATATCTCTCAACTCGGGTATTTGCTTGAAATATTAACTTCAACTCCTGGAACATCTCATATGGTCCATGACATTCAAAACGTCTTTGAAGTCCCGATTCTAAGCCGTTAAGCATGGTGCACTAAACTATCAAGTAGTCATCATATTGAGCTAGCCAAACGTTCATAACGTCTGCATCTGCTCCTGCAATAGGTCTGTCACCTAGCGGTGCATCAAGGACATAATTCTTCTATGCAGCAATGAGGATAAACCTCAGATCATGGATCCAATCCGCATCATTGCTACTAACATCTTTCAACACAATTTTTCTCTAGGAACATATCAAAATAAACATATGAAAGCAACACCGCGAGTTATTGATCTACAACATAGATATGCTAATACTACCAGGACTAAGTTCATGATAAATTTAAGTTCAATTAATCATATTACTTAAGAACTCCCACTTAGATAGACATCCCTCTAATCTTCTAAGTGATCACGTGATCCAAATCAACTAAACCATGTCCGATCAGCACGTGAGATGGAGTAGTTTAATTGGTGAACATCATTATGTTGATCATATCTACTATATGATTCACGCTTGACCTTTCGGTCTCCGTGTTCTGAGGCCATATCTGTATATGCTTGGCTCGTCAAGTATAACCTGAGTATTCCGCATGTGCAACTGTTTTGCACCCGTTGTATTTGAACGTAGAACCTATCACACCCGATCATCACGTGGTGTCTCAGCACGAAGAACTTTCGCAACGGTGCATACTCAGGGAGAACACTTCTTGATAATTTAGTGAGAGATCATCTTATAATGCTACCGTCAATCAAAGAAAGATAAGATGCATAAAAGATAAACATCACATGCAATCAATATAAGTGATATGATATGGCCATCATCATCTTGTGCCTGTGATCTCCATCTCCGAAGCACCGTCATGATCACCATCGTCACCGGCGCGACACCTTGATCTCCATCGTAGCATCATTGTCGTCTCGCCAATCTCATGCTTCCACGACTATCGCTACCGCTTAGTGATAAAGTAAAGCATTACATCGCGATTGCATTGCATACAATAAAGCGACAACCATATGGCTCCTGCCAGTTGCCGATAACTCGGTTACAAAACATGATCATCTCATACAATAAAACTTAGCATCATGTCTTGACCATATCACATCACAACATGCCCTGCAAAAACAAGTTAGACGTCCTCTACTTTGTTGTTGCAAGTTTTACGTGGCTGCTACGGGCTTAAGCAAGAACCAATCTCACCTACGCATCAAAACCACAACGATAGTTTGTCAAATAGACTCCGTTTTATCCTTCGCAAGGACCGGGCGTAGCCATACTTGGTTCAACTAAAGTTGGAGAGACAGTCGCCCGCAAGCCACCTGTGTGCAAAGCACGTCGGGGGAACCGGTCTCGCGTAAGCGTACGTGTAATGTTGGTCCAGGTCGTCTCGTCCAACAATGCCGCCGAACCAAAGTATGACATGCTGGTAGGCAGTATGACTTATATCGCCCACAACTCACTTGTGTTCTACTCGTGCATATAACATCAACATAAATAACCTAGGCTCTGATGCCACTGTTGGGTTTCGTAGTAATTTCAAAAAAATTCCTACGCACACGCAAGATCATGTGATGCATAGCAACGAGAGGGGAGAGTGTTGTCTACGTACCCACGCAGACCGACTGCGGAAGTGTTGACGCAACATAGAGGAAGTAGTCGTACGTCTTCCCAATCCGACCGATCAAGCACCGAAACTACGGCACCTCCGAGTTCGAGCACATGTTCAGCTCGATGACGATCCCCGGACTCCGATCCAGCAAAGTGTCGGGGAAGAGTTCCGTCAGCACGACGACGTGGTGACGATCTTGATGTACTACAGCAGCAGGGCTTCGCCTAAACTCCGCTACAGTATTATCGAGGATTATGGTGGCTGGGGCACCGCACACGGCTAAGGAATAGATCACGTGGATCAACTTGTTGTTGTCTTTGGTGCTAGCCCTGCCCCTCTATTTATATGTTGAGCCCCGGGGTCGAAACTTGGAGCAAAAGCCTTCTCAAAGTCGGTTTTGCCCAAAAGGTAAGAGTCCCACTCAGACTCCAGGACCAAACGCCACAATCCTTGGCGTCTGGCCCAGACGCCATGGGCCTCGGCGTCTGGCCTATGGCCAGACGCCAGGGTCTCCGGCGTTTGGCCCCTTGGCCTCCGCAAAACTCCTTTGGCACCAACCTAAAGCCTCATGGGCTTGACCCCTTGGCCTAACCATATCATCCAATATATGAATCTTTACGTCTCGACCATTTCGAGACTCCTCGTCATGTCCCTAATCTCATCAGGGACTCCGAACTCCTTCGGTACATCAAAACATGTAAACTCATAATATAACTGTCATCGTAACCTTAAGCGTGCGGACCCTACGGGTTCGAGAACAATGTAGACATGACCGAGACACGTCTCTGGTCAATAACCAATAGCGGGACCTGGATGCCCATATTGGTTCCTACATATTCTACGAAGATCTTTATCGGTCAGACCGCATAACAACATACGTTGTTCCCTTTGTCATCGGTATGTTACTTGCCCGAGATTCGATCGTCGGTATCCAATACCTAGTTCAATCTCGTTACCGGCAAGTCTCTTTACTCGGTCCGTAATACATCATCTCACAACTAACATATTAGTTGCAATGCTTGCAGGCTTATGTGATGTGCATTACCGAGAGGGCCCAGAGATACCTCTCTGACAATCAGAGTGACAAATCCTAATCTCGAAATACGCCAACCCAACATCTCCCTTTGGAGACACCTGTAATGCTCCTTTATAATCACCCAGTTATGTTGTGACGTTTGGTAGCACCCAAAGTGTTCCTCCGGCAAACGGGAGTTGCATAATCTCATAGTCATAGGAACATGCATAAGTCATGAAGAAAGCAATAGCAACATACTAAACGATCGGGTGCTAAGCTAATGGAATGGGTCATGTCAATCAGATCATTCAACTAATGATGTGACCTCGTTAATCAAATAACAACACTTTGTTAATGGTTAGGAAACATAACCATCTTTGATTAACGAGCTAGTCAAGTAGAGGCATACTAGTGACACTCTGGTTGTCTATGCATTCACACATGTATTATGTTTCCGGTTAATACAATTCTAGCATGAATAATAAACATTCATCATGAAATAAGGAAATAAATAATAACTTTATTATTGCCTCTAGGGCATATTTCCTTCATTTGTGACCCAAATTTGCGGCCTAAATGCGTCGGCGCGGACGCCTCATGCGTCTTCTCGGTGTCCGTCGCGTCTCTACCTGGCGGCTGTCCAACAACCGCGGGCAGCTTAATTTATGATGGCCGCCCACATCGGGCCCATGGATCAGCGATGGCGGTAG
>NC_041384.1:652268220-652273837 GCF_002162155.2 Triticum dicoccoides | reverse complement strand
ATAAGCCCCTCCATCCCTATCTCGACACCCTCTCCGCTCCCTCGTCGGCGGCAACCCTAGCCACCTCTAGCATAGCAAATGGGATTCTTCTCCGGCTTCGGCTCCGGCAAAGCCAAGGGCAAGGCCCCGGCCACCCCTTTCCCCCGCCTTCGCCGGCCGAGGCAGCGCCTCAACGTGCCAGTCCACCAGGCGGAGTGGCACTAGTAGCACCGCGTGCCTCTCCCCTACACAGATGGGGACCAGGACCAGGAGGCGGAGGCTGCCTACCAGGCGGCCATTGCGGCTATCTTCCGAGAGAGCGAGGAGGACAAGCAACGCAGGGTGGCGGAGAAGGAGGAAGAGGAGGCGGCGTACCAGGCTGCCATGGCGGAGGCCATGGCCCTCTCCGCTGCGAGTAACTGCGTCGTGCCGCTGGTGGCCCCATCGTCCCCGGTCAAGGCCAAGCTGACCATTGTGACCGGCTTTTAATATTTAACTTATGTTTGTTCTTTATTTTTGAAATGTTTGCATCTTTTTTCGCGCGCCATCCAAATGTGGTCGGGCCTGCGTTGGGCGCTTGCGCCGACCTAAACACGGAAGCGGACGTTGGTGTCCGCCAGGCCGACCCAAACGGACAAATTCATCGTCCATTTGAGTCGGCCCATTGGAGTTGCTCTAATGGCGCGAGAACGCTTCAAATACCACACATTGTTATACCTACAAGAAACCTTGGCTCAAACATGGAGCATACACACTCAAATGGACCACTGAACATAAGTTTTGTCCAAGCCAGATAATGCATCTTTTCTTTCCCCTCTCGCAAGGCGATTAGGGAAAGCCTTCCTTCCCCTTGATCTTCACCGGCAAGCCTGTGGATTCGCCTCGCCTCCACCCGTCGCTCCGACGGTCGGTGGCGGGGAGGGATTTTCTAGTACCTCGGATCAGGCTAGTAGATTGGTAGGTTTTAGTCCTCATGGGGGTAGCGTTTGGATCAATGGCGGTGCTTCTTCTTCAAGTCAGTCTTCTGAGCCCCGATCCTCTTCAAGTTCGGCCGCTGGTACGGATTAGACGGAGCTCCGGCGTAGATTCCTGCCAGCTCCTTGGGACGGCGAGATTAGGGTTTCTCGTCATATGCGTACGCAACGATAATATTTGGTGTGAGGTTCTTTAGCTCGATTCAAGGATTCAACGGTGACGACTGCGGCTCCAGGGCATTGGTCCTTAGGGGCACGTCCACAAAGATTTTCCGGCTGCCATCGACAAGGTCAGGCCGACTCCAGTATGGGAGCGGTGACCGCGACTCGTTCTGGCGGCGACAATGGTCGTTCGATGGTCCATGGACCTTGATGTAAGTTTTTTTTATGTTTGAGGTGTTCAGTATTTCCGGTAAATCTTTATAATAAATCTGATAATTTTCTAAAAAACAAATATGGACCATTAAACATATATTTAGCGAGGAATACAACTCTCGGTAAGAAAAAAATTATAAGTGTAAACTGTGCGTCACGGCAAGAGTAGAAATAGTTCAACTCTCTCTAAGGCAACAACTTAATTCGGTTGGGTTGGCCATCACGCTACGGTCTCACAGCTGCTCGAGGTCCTCTGTTCAAATCCATCCCCACCCTTTCTGTCTTATGTTTTGTTTATTCTTTCTCTGTGACACTGACAAGTGGGCCCAGTTCCACATTAGTGAACCTGACGCGTGTTACAACAGCAACAGACGGTTGCACCGGTAGAATTGACGGAATTGTATGAAAATGTTCTGTTAGGAAAGTTTGAGGACCATTTTTATGGGGTTTTTTAGTTCTTGTATGGATCTGTTCTCATTAGGTTAAGTTTATGTACTAAAAATGGTATTAACTCTTTTCCTTTCCATCATTCTCACTAAAGATATTAAAAAGATGAAGTGTATGAGGCAAACTCAATTCCATTTTTTGTAGTTTTCTTTTATAAACTAAACTAGTGCTAAAACAAGAAACAAAAAGATTCGATTGCAAGATCTAAAGATATACCTTCAAGCACTAACCTCCTCAGCGACGGCGCCAGAAAAGAGCTTGATGTCTACTACACAACTGTCACGCCCTCGATGCGGCTATATCTCCCACGTGTCGAAGCACGACTTAGAGGCATAAAAGCATTGAAAGCAATGTCGCAAGTGAGGTAATCTTCACACAACCCATGTAATACATAAGGGACAGAGATACATAGTTGGCTTACAATCGCCACTTCACACAATACATGAATAAAGCATTACATCATCCAGTTACACACAAGGTCCGACTACAGAACCAAAATAAAAGAAGACTAACCCAAATGCTACACAGATCCCCGATCGACCCCAACTGGGCTCCACTACTGACCGACTGAAACGAAACAACACAAAGGACAAGATCTTCATCGAGCTCCTCCTTGAGCTTGGTTGCATCATCTGCACGGTTCAATGGCACCTGCAAGCTGGTTTTGGAAGTATCTGTGAGTCATGGGGACTCAGCAATCTCGCACCCTCATGATCAAGACTATTTAAGCTTATGGGTAAGGAAAAATATAAGGTGGAGATGCAACAAGCGGCTAGCATATATGGTGGCTAAACATACGCAAATGAGAGCGAGAAGAGAAGGCAAAGCACGATCGAGAAAACTATGATCAAGAAGTGATCCAAGAACAACCTACGTCAAGCATAACTCGAACACCGTGTTCACTTCCCGGACTCCGCCGGAAAGAGACCATCACGGTTACACACACGGTTGATGTATTTTAATTAAGGTTAACTTCAGGTTTTCTACAACCGGACGTTAACAAATTCCCATCTGCCCATAACCGCGGGCACGATTTTCGAAAGTTCAAATCCCTGCAGGGTGTCCCAACTTAGCCCATCACAAGCTCTCACGGTCAACGAAGGATATTCCTTCTAGCGGGAAGACCCGATCAGACTCGGAATCCCGGTTACAAGACATTTTGACAATGGTAAAACAAGGCCAGCAAAGCTGCCCGATGCGCCGACATCCTGATGGGAGCTGCACATATCTCGTTCTCAGGGCAACACCGGATGAGACATCCTACGAGTAAAACCAGCCCTCAAGTGTCCCCGAGGTGGCCTTGCAGTCTACTCAGTTCGGACCAACACTTAGACAAGCACTGGCCCGGGGGGGGGGTTAAAATAAGATGACCCTTGGGCTGGCCTAACCCAAGGGAAAAAAGGCTAGGTGGCGAATGATAAAACCAAGGTTGGGCCTTGCTGGAGGAGTTTTATTCAAGGAGAATTGTCAAGGGGTTCCCATTATACCCAACCGCGTAAGGAACACAAAATCCGGGAACATAACACCGATATGACGGAAACTAGGGCGGCAAGAGTGGAACAAAACACCAGGCATAAGGCCGAGCCTTCCACCCTTTACCAAGTATATAGATGCATTAATTAAATAAGGTATATTGTGATATCCCAACAAGTAAACATGTTCCAACAAGGAACAATATCTCCATGTTCCAACAAGGAACAAACTTCAATCTTCACCTGCAACTAACAACGCTATAAGAGGGGCTTAGCAAAGCGGTAACATAGCCAAACAACGGTTTGCTAGGACAAGGTGGGTTAGAGGCTTGGTTCAACAATATGGGAGGCATGATAAGCAAGTGGTAGGTATCGCGACATAGGCATAGCAAAAGAGCGAGCAACTAAGCAAGCAAAGATAGAAGTGATTTTGAGGGTATGATCATCTTGCCTGAAATCCCGCAAGGAAGAAGAACGAGTCCATGAAGAAGACAAACGGACATAGACGAACGGGTCCTCACAAACGCGACATTACCGGAACTAACCCGAAGAAGAAAACAACGGAAAGAAGCGCACAACATAGTAAACAAACCAAACATGAACATGATATGATATGCGGGATGCGGTATGTGATGCATATGCATGATTTGCAAGGGAATGCATGAACCTGGCCTCAACATGTAAATCCAAGCGTTCCACTGGAAAGATGAGATGAAATCGCTTGAAAACGATATAAAGATCACCGGAATCGGAGTTACGGTTTGGAAACGGCAAGCAATTCAAATATGGCACCGGTCTGCGATTTACAGCAAGTAGCCATCTAAATGCATCAAAATAATTATGCTACAACATTCAAACAAGACAACAAAATGCATGGTAGGGATCCACTCATGAAGCTTAACAAAAGATGAACACTGAGCTATGGCTAATTCATCCATTAACAGGTTCAAACAAGCATGGCAAAAATGCATTTGGTAAACAGATCTCAGACTTAGTGAAATTAACACTTGTCTGGAATTTCAGATCAGGTAGCACCCTTTGGAGCATGAAAACTATATGCTACAGGACCTGAACATGGCAAAGTAAAGCATGGCATGGAGCTACTCAAAGAGCTTAACAATAGTCCCTTGGTGACCTTGAGCCAAAAGGGATCAGAAAATACAATTGCAAGCATGTGAACATGGCAAAAACATAATCAGATCACATACTTAGTGAAAACTGGAGCATGCTGAAACAGATATCAAGTAGCCATGTTTACGAGCTCGATGCACTCACTACAGAGCAAGTCATGACAATATAAGCATACACCCATAAAGAATACACATTATACAAGCTATACATGGCAAATACAATAACATAGCATGCACGGATCAACTACAACAGCCTCGGCAAAATCGCTAGCAAGTAGACAATCTGCCCAGATTCACGAAATAGCAAAAGTAGAGCTCGATTGACTCAAGCTAGGGTGCTCCATAATTGCAAACAAGGACATGGATGGATAAAGCACTACAATATTAACAAATCATCCTTACTGATAATCCTCAAAAGAGGCACGGATCACTAGGAAACAACATGAACATATGGCATAACGAAATAAACAGATCAAAGACTTAGTGGAATTGCTAAGTCCCTGAAATCAGCATTAACGAATGCACCACTTTGCAAGCTTGTACTAGTCACCACACACATCACAAAAATACATGGGTTGCACCTCTGGAAAGATGTCAAAACATATAACAAAACACATGTAGAGCTCAGGGGCATATCATGCACATATTAATCATGGCAAAAATGACAAATATCTAATCAGAGCAGCAGATCCGACAAATATCTCAAATAGAATTCTTCCAACAGCATTTCGGGCATCAAGATGAACTCAAATGAAAATGATGCAATGAGATGAAATGATGTACTCTCTGAGACGAACATTTTGATATGCTATATGCATGAATCGGAGCTACGGATGCAGAGTTACGACATGATGAACATGGACATATGAATCTGGTAATCTCGGGGACTTAGTAGAAAAATTACCCTCCGGAAAAGTCAACGGGACGAAGCGGTGCGGGATGACAAGATACAGGCGCGGGGCCGGAGAGTTTGGTTCGGGGAGCTGGTGGATCTCATCCACCCAGCTTCCCGGACCGGATCTGGAGCGGACTCCGGCGATGGCCGGCGACGGCTCCGGTGAGCAGCATGGGCTTCGGTGGAGAGGCACGGCGAGCGGCGCGCCGGTGGCGTCGGGCGGCGCTACGCCGGCGACGAGGCGGCGGGGAGAGCGGGGCCGGCTCGGGTGGCGCGAACAGCGAGGGAGCTCACCGGCGGCGGGGATGGGCGGCGAAGGCGGCAGGGCACTCGGGCGGTGCGCGG
>NC_041384.1:652235519-652268034 GCF_002162155.2 Triticum dicoccoides | reverse complement strand
CGGGATCTGGGCCCGCGCGGGCCTGACGCGGGCCCCGCGGGCCGGCGGCGGCGGGAGGCGGCGACGCCACTTGGCGGCCCCTGGATGGGCAGCGGAGGCGGCGGATGTTGCGGGCGGACATGTCCGTCGGCGGGGTTTCGTCCGACGGCGGCGGGGAAAAATGGATCTAGGGTTTTCCGCGAATTTTGGAAGGGGAGCACATATTTATAGGTAGAGGGAGCTAGGAGAGTCCAAATGAGGTGCGGTTTTCGGCCACGCAATCGTGATCGAACGGCCGAGAGGATGGAGGAGGTTTAGGTGGGTTTTGCGCCAAATTGGAAGGGTGTTGGGCTGCAACATACACGAGGCCTTTTTGGTCCCTTGGTTAACCGTTGGAGTATCAAACGAAGTCTAAATGGCACGAAACTTGACAGGCGGTCTACCGGTAGTAAACCAAGGCGCTTGGCAAGTCTTGATCCAATCCGGAAACGTTTAATCCCCACACACGAAAGAAAGGTAGAAATGACCACCGGAGGAGATAGGAGCGACGGAATGCAAAACGGACAACGGGGAAAATGCTCGGATGCATGAAATGAACACGTATGCAAATGAAATGTACATGATGACATGATATGCAATGCATGATACGCAAGCAATAACAAGGCAACAACAGCGAATAACTGGAGGACACTTGGCACATCGGTCTCGGGGCGTTACAACACTCCATCACTACGAGAGGATTGTTGGAAATATGCCCTAGAGGCAATAATAAAAGCATTATTATTATATTTCCTTGTTCATGATAATTGTCTTTATTCATGCTATAATTGTGTTATCCAGAAATCGTAATACATGTGTGAATAACAGACACCAACATGTCCCTAGTGAGCCTCTAGTTGACTAGCTCGTTGATCAACAGATAGTCATGGTTTCCTGACTATGGACACTGGATGTCATTGATAACGAGATCACATCATTAGGAGAATGATGTGATGGACAAGACCCAATCCTAAACATAGCACAAGATCGTATAGTTCGTTTGCTAGAGTTTTGCAATGTCAAAGTATCTTTTCCTTAGACCATGAGATCATGTAACTCCTGGATACCGTAGGAGTGCTTTGGGTATGCCAAACGTCACAACGTAACTGGGTGACTATAAAGGTAGACTACGGGTATCTCCGAAAGTGTCTGTTGGGTGACATGGATCAAGACTGGGATTTGTCACTCCGTATGACGGAGAGGTATCACTGGGCCCACTCGGTAATGCATCATCATAATGAGCTCAGAGTGACCAAGTGTCTGGTCACGGGATCATGCATTGCGGTACGAGTAAAGTGACTTGCCGGTAACGAGATTGAACGAGGTATTGGGATACCGACGATCGAGTCTCGGGCAAGTAACATATCGATAGACAAAGGGAATAGCGTACGGGATTGATTAAATCCTCGACATTGTGGTTCATCCGATGAGATCATCGTGGAGCATGTGGGAGCCAACATGGGTATCCAGATCCCGCTGTTGGTTATTGACCGGAGAGTCGTCTCGGTCATGTCTGCTTGTCTCCCGAACCCGTAGGGTCTACACACTTAAGGTTCGGTAACGCTAGGGTTATGAAGATATGTATATGCAGAAACCCAAATGTTGTTCGGAGTCCCGGATGAGATCCCGGACGTCACGAGGAGTTCCGGAATGGTCCGGAGGTAAAGAATTATATATAGGAAGTGCTGTTTCGGGCATCGGGACAAGTTTCGGGGTTATCGGTATTGTACCGGGACCACCGGAAGGGTCCCGGGGGTCCACCGGGTGGGGCCACCTGTCCCGGGGGGCCACATGGGCTGTAGGGGGTGCGCCTTGGCCTAGATGGGCCAAGGGCACCAGCCCCTATAGGCCCATGCGCCTAGGGTTTCCCCCTAGGAGGAGTCCTAGTGGTGGAAGGCACCCCTAGGTGCCTTGGGGGGGAGGGAAACCTCCCCTTGGCCGCCGGCCCTAGGAGATTGGATCTCCTAGGCTGCGCACCACCCCCCCTTGGCACCCCTATATATAGTGGGGAGAGGAGGTACTTCATACACCAGCCCCTGGCGCCTCCACCTCCCCCCCGTTACGTCTCTCCCTCGTAGTCTCGGCGAAGCCCTGCTGCTGTGACGCCCTGCATCCACCACCACGCCGTCGTGCTGCTGGATCTTCATCAACCTCTCCTCCCCCCTTGCTGGATCAAGAAGGAGGAGACGTCTCCCATCCCGTACGTGTGTTGAACGCGGAGGTGCCGTCCGTTCGGCGCTGGTCATCGGTGATTTCGATCACGTCGAGTACGACTACATCATCACCGTTCTTTTGAACGCTTCCGCTCGCGATCTACAAAGGTATGTAGATGCATCTAATCACTCGTTGCTAGATGAACTCCTAGATGATCTTGGTGAAACGAGTAGGAAATTTTTGTTTTCTGCAACGTTCCCCAACAGTGGCATCATGAGCTAGGTCTATGCGTAGTTCTTCTTGCGCGAGTAGAACACAATTTGTTGTGGGCGTAGATTTGTCAACTTTCTTGCCGTTACTAGTCCTTTCTTGCTTCAGCGGTATTGTGGGATGAAGCGGCCCGGACCAACCTTACACGTACGCTTACGTGAGACCGGTTCCACCGACTAACATGCACTAGTTGCGTAAGGTGGCTGGCGGGTGTCTGTCTCTCCCACTTTAGTTGGAGCGGAATCGATGAACAGGGTCCTTATGAAGGGTAAATAGAAGTTGACAGATCACGTTATGGCTTTAACGTAGGTAAGAAGACGTTCTTGCTAGAACCCTAATTCAGCCACGTAAAACTTGCAACAACAATTAGAGGACGTCTAACTTGTTTTTGCAGCAAGTGGTTTGTGATATGATATGGCCAAAGTTGTGATGAATGATGAATGATCTATATGTGATGTATGAGATGTTCATGCTATTGTAATAGGATTCACGACTTGCATGTCGATGAGTATGACAACCGGCAGGAGCCATAGGAGTTGTCTTTATTCTTTTAATGACCTGCGTGTCATCGAGAAACGCCATGTAAATTACTTTACTTTATTGCTAAACGCGTTAGCCATAGTAGTAGAAGTAATAGTTGGCGAGCAACTTCATGGAGACACGATGATGGAGATCATGATGATGGAGATCATGGTGTCAAGCCGGTGACAAGATGATCATGGAGCCCCAAGATGGAGATCAAAGGAGCTATGTGATATTGGCCATATCATGTCACGTTTATTATTTGATTGCATGTGATGTTTATCATGTTTTGCATCTTGTTTACTTAGAACGGCGGTAGTAAATAAGATGATCCCTCACAATAAATTCAAGAAGTGTTCCCCTAACTGTGCACCGTTGCGACAGTTCGCTGTTTCAAAACACCACGTGATGATCGGGTGTTTTATACAGACGTTCACATACAACGGGTGTAAGACAGAGTTACACATGCAAACACTTAGGTTGACTTGACGAGCCTAGCATGTACAGACATGGCCTCGGAACACAGAAGACCGAAAGGTCGAGCATGAGTCGTATAGAAGATACGATCAACATGAAGATGTTCACCGATGTTGACTAGTCTGTCTCACGTGATGATCGGACACGGTCTAGTTTAACTCGGATCATGTAATACTTAGATGACTAGAGGGATGTCTAATCTAAGTGGGAGTTCACTAATAATTTGATTAGTTGAACTTAATTATCATGAACTTAGTCTAAAATCTTTGCAATATGTCTTGTAGATCAAATGGCCAACGTAGTCCTCAACTTCAACGCGTTCCTAGAGAAAACTAAGCTGAAAGACGATGGCAGCAACTATACGGACTGGGTCCGGAAACCTGAGGATCATCTTCATAGCTGCCAAGAAAGATTATGTCCTACAAGCACCGCTTGGTGACGCACCCGTTCTCCCTGCAGAACAAGATGTTATGAACGCTTGGCAGGCACGTTTCGATGACTACTCCCTCGTTCAGTGCGGCATGCTTTACAGCCTAGAGCCGGGGCTCCAAAAGCGTTTTGAGAGACATGGAGCATATGAGATGTTCGAAGAGCTGAAAATGGTTTTCCATGATCATGCCCGGGTGGAGAGATATGAAGTCTCCGACAAATTCTTCAGCTGTAAGATGGAGGAAAACAGTTCTGTCAGTGAGCACATACTCACTATGTCTGGGTTGCATAACCGCTTGACTCAGCTGGGAGTTAATCTCCCGGATGATGCGGTCATTGACAGAATCCTCCAGTCGCTTCCACCAAGCTACAAGAGCTTTGTGATGAACTTCAATATGCAGGGGATGGAAAAGACCATTCCTGAAGTATTTGCTATGCTGAAATCAGCAGAGGTAGAAGTCAGGAAGGAACATCAAGTGTTGATGGTCAATAAAACCACTAAGTTCAAGAAAGGCAAGGGTAAAAAGAACTTCAAGAAGGACGGCAAGGAGGTTGCCGCACCCGGCAAGCAAGCTGCCGGGAAGAAGCCAAAGAATGGACCCAAGCCCGAGACTGAGTGCTTTTATTGCAAGGGAAGCGGTCACTGGAAGCGGAATTGCCCTAAGTACTTAGCGGATAAGAAGGCCGGCAAAACAAAAGGTATATGTGATATACATGTAATTGATGTGTACCTTACTAGTGCCCGTAGTAGCTCCTGGGTATTTGATACCGGTGCAGTTGCTCACATTTGTAACTCAAAGCAGGGGCTGCGGAATAAGCGGAAACTGGCAAAGGACGAGGTGACGATGCGCGTCGGGAATGGTTCCAAGGTCAATGTGATCGCTGTCGGCACGCTGCCTCTGCATCTCCCTTCGGGATTAGTTTTAAACCTTAATAATTGTTATTTAGTGCCAGCTTTGAGCATGAACATTGTATCGGGATCTCGTTTAATTCGAGATGGCTACTCTTTTAAATCTGAGAATAATGGTTGTTCCATTTTTATGAGAGATATGTTTTATGGTCATGCTCCTATGGTGAATGGTTTATTCTTTATGAATCTCGAACGTGATGCTACACATGTTCATAATGTGAGTACCAAAAGAAGTAAGGTTGATAATGATAGTCCCACATACTTGTGGCACTGCCGCCTTGGTCACATAGGTGTCAAACGCATGAAGAAGCTCCATGCTGATGGACTTTTAGAGTCTCTTGATTATGAATCATTTGACACGTGCAAACCATGCCTTATGGGTAAAATGACCAAGACTCCGTTCTCAGGAACAATGGAGCGAGCAACCAACTTATTGGAAATCATACATACTGATGTGTGCGGTCCGATGAGTGTTGAGGCTCGCGGTGGCTATCGTTATGTTCTCACCCTCACTGATGATTTAAGTAGGTATGGGTATATCTACTTAATGAAACACAAGTCTGAAACCTTTGAAAAGTTCAAGGAATTTCAGAGTGAGGTTGAAAATCAACGTGACAGGAAAATCAAGTTTCTACGATCAGATCGTGGAGGAGAATACTTGAGTCACGAGTTTGGGGCACACTTAAGAAAATGTGGAATAGTTTCACAACTCACGCCGCCTGGAACACCTCAGCGTAATGGTGTGTCCGAACGTCGTAATCGCACTCTGTTAGATATGGTGCGATCTATGATGTCTCTTACCGATTTACCGCTTTCTTTTTGGGGCTATGCTTTAGAGACTGCCGCATTCACTTTAAATAGGGATCCGTCGAAATCCGTTGAGACGACACCGTATGAATTATGGTTTGGAAAGAAACCTAAGCTGTCGTTTCTAAAAGTTTGGGGATGCGATGCTTATGTCAAGAAACTTCAACCTGAAAAGCTCGAACCCAAGTCGGAAAAATGCGTCTTCATAGGATACCCAAAAGAAACTATTGGGTACACCTTCTACCTCAGATCCGAAGGCAAGATCTTTGTTGCCAAGAATGGGTCCTTTCTGGAGAAAGAGTTTCTCTCGAAAGAAGTAAGTGGGAGGAAAGTAGAGCTTGATGAAGTATTACCTCTTGAACCGGAAAATGGCGCAACTCAAGAAAATGTTCCTGAGGTACCTGCACCGACTAGAGAGGAAGTTAATGATAATGATCAAGATACTTCTGATCAAGCCCCTACTGAAACTCGAAGGTCCACAAGGACACGTTCCGCACCAGAGTGGTACGGCAACCCTGTCTTAGAAATCATGCTGTTAGACAATGGTGAACCTTCGAACTATGAAGAAGCGATGGCGGGCCCGGATTCCGACAAATGGCTGGAAGCCATGAAATCCGAGATAGGATCCATGTATGAAAACAAAGTATGGACTTTGACTGACTTGCCCGTTGAGCGGCGAGCCATAGAAAATAAATGGATCTTTAAGAGGAAGACAGACGCGGATGGTAATGTGACCATCTATAAAGCTCGGCTTGTCGCTAAGGGTTATCGACAAGTTCAAGGGGTTGACTACGATGAGACTTTCTCACCGGTAGCGAAGCTGAAGTCCGTCCGAATCATGTTATCAATTGCCGAATTCTATGATTACGAAATATGGCAAATGGACGTCAAAACGGCATTCCTTAATGGTTTCCTTAAGGAAGAATTGTATATGATGCAGCCGGAAGGTTTTGTCGATCCTAAGAATGTTGACAAAGTGTGCAAGCTCCAACGCTCGATTTATGGGCTGGTGCAAGCATCTCGGAGTTGGAACATTCGCTTTGATGAGATGATCAAAGCGTTTGGGTTTACACAGACTTATGGAGAAGCCTGCGTTTACAAGAAAGTGAGTGGGAGCTCTGTAGCATTTCTCATATTATATGTAGATGACATACTGTTGATGGGAAATGATATAGAACTCTTGGACAGCATCAAGGCCTACTTGAATAAAAGTTTTTCAATGAAGGACCTTGGAGAAGTTGCTTATATATTAGGCATCAAAATCTATAGAGATAGATTGAGACGCCTCATAGGTCTTTCACAAAGCACATACCTTGATAAGATATTGAAGAAGTTCAATATGGATCAATCCAAGAAGGGGTTCTTGCCTGTGTTGCAAGGTATGAAATTGAGCTCAGCTCAATGTCCGACCACGGCAGAAGATATAGAAGAGATGAGCGTCATCCCCTATGCCTCAGCCATAGGTTCTATTATGTATGCCATGCTGTGTACCAGACCTGATGTTAACCTTGCCGTAAGTTTGGTAGGAAGGTACCAAAGTAATCCCGGCAAGGAACACTGGACAACGGTCAAGAATATCCTGAAGTACCTGAAAAGGACTAAGGAAATGTTTCTCGTTTATGGAGGTGACTAAGAGCTCGTCATAAAGGGTTACGTCGACGCTAGCTTCGACACAGATCTGGATGACTCTAAGTCACAAACCGGATACGTGTATATTTTGAATGGTGGGGCAGTAAGCTGGTGCAGTTGCAAGCAAAGCGTCGTGGCGGGATCTACATGTGAAGCGGAGTACATGGCAGCCTCGGAGGCAGCACATGAAGCAATATGGGTGAAGGAGTTCATCACCGACCTAGGAGTCATACCCAATGCGTCGGGGCCGATCAAGCTCTTCTGTGACAACACTGGAGCTATTGCACTTGCCAAGGAGCCCAGGTTTCACAAGAAGACAAGGCACATCAAGCGTCGCTTCAACTCCATTCGTGAAAATGTTCAAGATGGAGACATAGAGATTTGTAAAGTACATACGGACCTGAATGTAGCAGATCCGTTGACTAAACCTCTCCCTAGAGCAAAACATGATCAACACCAGAATTCATGGGTGTTCGATTCATCACAATGTAACTAGATTATTGACTCTAGTGCAAGTGGGAGACTGTTGGAAATATGCCCTAGAGGCAATAATAAAAGCATTATTATTATATTTCCTTGTTCATGATAATTGTCTTTATTCATGCTATAATTGTGTTATCCGGAAATCGTAATACATGTGTGAATAACAGACACCAACATGTCCCTAGTGAGCCTCTAGTTGACTAGCTCGTTGATCAACAGATAGTCATGGTTTCCTGACTATGGACACTGGATGTCATTGATAACGAGATCACATCATTAGGAGAATGATGTGATGGACAAGACCCAATCCTAAACATAGCACAAGATCGTATAGTTCGTTTGCTAGAGTTTTGCAATGTCAAAGTATCTTTTCCTTAGACCATGAGATCATGTAACTCCCGGATACCGTAGGAGTGCTTTGGGTATGCCAAACGTCACAACGTAACTGGGTGACTATAAAGGTAGACTACGGGTATCTCCGAAAGTGTCTGTTGGGTGACATGGATCAAGACTGGGATTTGTCACTCCGTATGACGGAGAGGTATCACTGGGCCCACTCGGTAATGCATCATCATAATGAGCTCAGAGTGACCAAGTGTCTGGTCACGGGATCATGCATTGCGGTACGAGTAAAGTGACTTGCCGGTAACGAGATTGAACGAGGTATTGGGATACCGACGATCGAATCTCGGGCAAGTAACATATCGATAGACAAAGGGAATAGCATACGGGATTGATTAAATCCTCGACATCGTGGTTCATCCGATGAGATCATCGTGGAGCATGTGGGAGCCAACATGGGTATCCAGATCCCGCTGTTGGTTATTGACCGGAGAGTCGTCTCGGTCATGTCTGCTTGTCTCCCGAACCCGTAGGGTCTACACACTTAAGGTTCGGTGACGCTAGGGTTATGAAGATATGTATATGCAGAAACCCGAATGTTGTTCGGAGTCCCGGATGAGATCCCGGACGTCACGAGGAGTTCCGGAATGGTCCGGAGGTAAAGAATTATATATAGGAAGTGCTGTTTCGGGCATCGGGACAAGTTTTGGGGTTATCGGTATTGTACCGGGACCACCGGAAGGGTCCCGGGGGTCCACCGGGTGGGGCCACCTGTCCCGGGGGGCCACATGGGCTGTAGGGGGTGCGCCTTGGCCTAGATGGGCCAAGGGCACCAGCCCCTATAGGCCCATGCGCCTAGGGTTTCCCCCTAGGAGGAGTCCTAGTGGTGGAAGGCACCCCTAGGTGCCTTGGGGGGGAGGGAAACCTCCCCTTGGCCGCCGGCCCTAGGAGATTGGATCTCCTAGGATGCGCACCACCCCCCCTTGGCACCCCTATATATAGTGGGGGAGAGGAGGGACTTCATACACCAGCCCCTGGCGCCTCCACCTCCCCCCCGTTACGTCTCTCCCTCGTAGTCTCGGCGAAGCCCTGCTGCTGTGACGCCCTGCATCCACCACCACGCCGTCATGCTGCTGGATCTTCATCAACCTCTCCTCCCCCCTTGCTGGATCAAGAAGGAGGAGACGTCTCCCGTCCCATACGTGTGTTGAACGCGGAGGTGCCGTCCGTTCGGCGCTGGTCATCGGTGATTTGGATCACGTCGAGTACGACTACATCATCACCGTTCTTTTGAACGCTTCCGCTCGCGATCTACAAAGGTATGTAGATGCATCTAATCACTCGTTGCTAGATGAACTCCTAGATGATCTTGGTGAAATGAGTAGGAATTTTTTTGTTTTCTGCAACGTTCCCCAACAAGGATCTCGTCCCGAGATCTAGAATGGCACCGGAGGAACAACGGAAGAGAAAAGAGGAGAGGTAAAACTAAGTTGCTTCTTGACAAAAGAGTGAAACCAAAGAACGTTGCAAGGTTGAACAAATTGAAAGAATATAACGAAGATGAACAAAGTTGAAAGCGCTCCGTTACAAAAAAAGGAAAAGAAAGAACCGATTCGGGTAGCACTTTGGTTGATAAGATATGAAAGACCTGATAAAATGAAAGAGCTTGAGCAAAAGGGACACAACACTCCGGTTTAAAAGGATAAGCACGAACAAAACATGGTCCTGACACATTCGAGATGATGGGTTGAAAAGATGAGCATCACAATGCCTCCGGAACAAAATAATAGAAGATAGATAATTGAAATAGGAGAAATGAGGAGAAAATGCCAACTTCTGCCAAAAAGAGCTTGAGAAGGCATCCTTAGGAGAAGGGTCGAACGGAGTTATTGGATCCCCAACAATGAAAAGAATAAGCTTGATATGGTCTTATGGAATACATGTCAAATTATGAGGTGACAACCTACCACTCACGGGAAGAAGAATTGGATTGATATGAACAAGGAGACAAGAAACTTATCTCACCCGGAGGATAATGAAGAACTTGGGTTATTTATAAGCACCATAATTAGCAACAATCCTTAGGGAAAACTTTAGGTGAAATATAACCCAAGATAATTCCAATGAAGAAAGTGATGGGTTTACATACCTCATTCTTGACAACATGTGAATCATGAAACATGAACTCAAATTATCAAGAATGATATAATACCACCTCTATTGATACGGAAGAAAGAATTGCACTCCTGATTGCAGATGAAGAAAACTTGATCTCCTCCGAAACGAAACTTGATGAACACATCGAGAAGGGAATAACTCCTTGATGAACCATCATGTATAGCCTCCATGAAGAAACTCCGGTAAGAAAAGAATAACAAGAAAGAGAAATTGAAAACACAAGGTGAATCCTTGCAATGATTTAGATGGATCTCCGTGATAATTAGAGCTTGGAACTCCGGGAAATAAAGATAAACAAATGAGATCAAGAATTTTGATGAGCCTCCGGGATAAGGAATTAATCACTTGGATGAACAATAATAAGAATTACGTTATGCGTATCCTTCATCAATTCAAATTGATGACAACCAATGGAATTGACATACTACTTATTCTCATAGAAAGGATTACGATAGATAATGCGCAAACTTGAAGAGGCCTTCGATGATCCACCGGTAGGATTTGAAAGAACGGAAGTAAGATAACGAATGACGAGAACTATTGAACGAACCATCGGTAGGATAGAAATAACGACTGAATCAATACAATAACAAAGGAATAGAAATCTTGAGCGAGCCACCGGTAAGAATTAAAAAGGAACAAAGAAAAGATAAGGAAGACACCGGGAAGAATTTAGTAATTGAACGAAGATGCTTGAGAGAATTTAGATACAAGAGAACGAAGAGATCACGAGCTTATAAGAGAATACTTGAATGATGCACCGGTGAGATTTGGAGAACGAGAGCTGAAAGCTGGAATGAATAATTATGAGATGATGGGCTCCGAAGAATCAAACTGAAAAGACTCCTGAATTGCTCCGGATGGGTGAAAAGAATTATCACGAACGAAAACAATTATGAGAGAACGGCATACGGCTAGCACCATGAATCTTGAAGATAATGGAGCAAGATTAAAGAGAAACTCTTCTTCAGTGTTCAAAATCCGAGAATGACGATGAGAAGCACCACCATGAATTATTTAGACACTCTGGAATGAAGAAAAGAGGAGAGGTTGAGCCAAAGATGAAAAGAATTTGAAAGATCTTGGAGAAAAACATATGACAGATGATGAATCATTCTTACGTCAAATTTGAAATGAATTTAGGATAGCTCCGGTAAAATTAGAAGAGTCAGGTAAGATCCTGGGAAAAGACCTGTGGGTTAGGACCCACTCAAGAGATACACCGTAGAACGATTTAAAGGAGAGATTGCACCGGTTGAATTAAATGGCTTGAATGAGATAACATCCTTGAAAGAGCTTGAACAAATGCAAGGTGGAAACACGAATCTTTGAGATATCCTCAGCACTCCGGAACAAATGAATAGCGAAGAGTGGATGATTATGAGGTGCACCGGTATGATAAAACTAATGACACGAGGAAAAGGATATGATCAACAAAACTTGACTTGAAACCATCAGAGAAGACAAGAATGAAGAAAGATGAACTTGAGGTTCCGTTAGGATCTTCATGAGAATCACCGGATAAGAATATTGACGGAAAAGAATGGAGAGGCTTCACAAGAATAAAAGGATACTTGATTAATACATCGGATTCCTTGAATAAAAAGGGTGGGTGGGTGGGAAAACAAAGGCAACTTGGGGACGGATGAAACAAACACCGTTCAGAAGAAACTGATACTTGATCTTGCGGATGTTGAAATGATTGGATCCCCTTGAAGAGAGACACGCCGGTTGAAAAAAAAAGAATTAACAAGACAAACTCGATGATCCAAAAGGATTAGTATTCCCATAGGAATATGAGAACACCACTTAGACAAGGGGTGGAATCCACATTTGACTTTGAAGCAACTCGAATACCACACTCAAAACAAAACAAGGATTGGCTTGCAGAATAAGCGGGAACAAACATATGATAGAGATTTCGTCCGAAGTTTTCATTATGGGGCCTACACGGGCTCGATCGTACAACACCATCATGTACAAGGCAGTGCACATGACATACGAAGCGTCCCCGAGTCGGCATAGCCAAGGACTCTTTAAGACACAACGAGACCACTGTAAAACCAACCGTGAATAGGCGGACCACTAGACGTCGAACCCCAGTTTCATATCATACATCTGTCGGAAAGATATCCTAAGAGCTACTTGAATTCCCACTTATAAACTCCCGAAAATTTTCCCAGTTATGCAATCAGGTGTTGGGGATACAGGGGAAGCATAATATCTCACCCAAAACTAGCAAATCCTACATCCAGCTGTATCCATCCTTCAACACATAACTAAGAAACCTTCGGAAATCGTCTACCTCAACCTTCGAAAAGCATCCGCTATACAAGTTATGGCAATACTCCCGAACTCCCGCCCCAGTACTGGGTGGCGTCGAGGTTATCTCACCAACGAACTGCATAAAAGAGATTTTCGATGTCGGCGTACTAAACTCAGGTATTCCAGAACTGCAACGATAAAATTGTGACGACAACACCTCGGAGCTCAACTCCCCGGGACACTGCCACAACCCCTAAAGACAGGAGGCACCAAGAACAATGTTCTCGTCACAAAACCATCGGAACGATTCCAAGATACCCGCGTGATCCTAAATTTTTTTAGTGAAATTTGAGAAGAGAAGAGTCAAAACTCTACGTCAGGATGCTTTACCAGAGCGATGAAGAGACTGAGGAGTAAAAAGAATTCCTAACTCTCCGAGATATATAATCCTAAATGACTCAAAACATTTTTCTAGACTCAACAACGGCAGCTAATTCAATCAAGCAGTGGGGCTCCTAAGGTCGGGGAAGGTTCTGATTACCAACTTGTCATGCCCTCGATGCGGCTATATCTCCCACGTGTCGAAGCACGACTTAGAGGCATAACCGCATTCAAAGCAATGTCGCAAGTGAGGTAATCTTCACACAACCCATGTAATACATAAGGGACAAAGATACATAGTTGGCTTACAATCGCCACTTCACACAATACATGAATAAAGCATTACATCATCTAGTTACACACAAGGTCCGACTATGGAGCCAAAATAAAAGAAGACTACCCCAAATGCTACACAGATCCCCGATCGACCCCAACTGGGCTCCACTACTGACCGACTGAAACGAAACAATACAAAGGACAAGATCTTCATCGAGCTCCTCCTTGAGCTTGGTTGCGTCATCTGCACGGTTCAACGGCACCTGCAAGCTGGTTTTGGAAGTATCTGTGAGTCACGGGGACTCAGCAATCTCGCACCCTCGCGATCAAGACTATTTAAGATTATGGGTAAGGAAAAATATGAGGTGGAGCTGCAGCAAGCGGCTAACATATATGGTGGCTAAACATACGCAAATGAGAGCGAGAAGAGAAGGCAAAGCACGATCGAGAAAACTATGATCAAGAAGTGATCCTAGAACAACCTACGTCAAGCATAACTCCAACACCGTGTTCACTTCCCGGACTCCGCCGGAAAGAGACCATCATGGTTACACACACGGTTGATGTATTTTAATTATGGTCAACTTTAGGTTTTCTACAACCGGACGTTAACAAATTCCCATCTGCCCATAACCGCGGGCACGGTTTTCGAAAGTTCAAATCCCTGCAGGGGTGTCCCAACTTTGCCCATCACAAGCTCTCACGGTCAACGAAGGATATTCCTTCTAGCGGGAAGACCCAATCAGACTCGGAATCCTGGTTACAAGACATTTCGACAATGGTAAAACAAGACCAGCAAAGCCGCCTGATGCGCCGACATCCTGATGGGAGCTGCACATATCTTGTTCTCAGGGCAACACCAGATGAGACATCCTACGAGTAAAACCAGCCCTCAAGTTTCCCCGAGGTGGCCCCGCAGTCTACTCAGTTCGGACCAACACTTAGACAAGCACTGGCCCGGGGGGGGGGGTTAAAATAACATGACCCTTGGGCTGGCCTAACCCAAGGGAAAAAAGGCTAGGTGGCAAATGATAAAAACAAGGTTGGGCCTTGCTGGAGGAGTTTTATTAAAGGCAAACTGTCAAGGGGTTCCCATTATACCCAACCGCGTAAAGAACACAAAATCCGGGAACATAACACCGATATGACGGAAACTAGGGCGGCAAAAGTGGAACAAAACACCAGGCATAAGGCCGAGCCTTCCACCCTTTACCAAGTATATAGATGCATTAATTAAATAAGATATATTGTGATATCCCAACAAGTAAACATGTTCCAACAAGGAACAATATCTCCATGTTCCAACAAGGAACAAACTTCAATCATCACCTTCAACTAACAATGCTATAAGAGGGGCTGAGCAAAGCGGTAACATAGCCAAACAACGGTTTGCTAGGACAAGGTGGGTTAGAGGCTTGGTTCAACAATATGGGAGGCATGATAAGCAAGTGGTAGGTATCGCAGCATAGGCATAGCAAAAGAGCGAGCAACTAAGCAAGCAAAGATAGAAGTGATTTCGAGGGTATGATCATCTTGCCTGAAATCCTGCAAGGAAGAAGAACGAGTCCATGAAGAAGACAAATGGACGTAGACGAACGGGTACTCACAAATGCGATGTTACCGGAACCAACCCGAAGAAGAAAACACCGGAAAGAAGCGCACAACATAGTAAACAAACCACACATGAACATGATATGATATGCGAGATGCGGTATGTGATGCATATACATGATTTGCAAGGGAATGAATGAACCTGGCCTCAACTTGGAAATCCAAGTGTGCCACTGGAAAGATGAGATGAAATCGCTTGAAAACAATATAAAGATCACCGGAATCGGAGTTACAGTTTGGAAATGGCAAGCAATTCAAATATGGCACCGGTCTGCGATTTACAGTAAGTAGCCATCTAAATGCATCAAGATAATTATGCTACATCACTCAAACAAGACAACAAAATGCATGGCAGGGATCCACTCATGAATCTTAATAAAACATGAACACTGAGCTACGGCTAATTCATCCATTAACCGGTTCAAACAAGCATGGCAAAAATGCATTTGGTAAACAGATCTCAGACTTAGTGAAATTAACACTTGTCTAGAATTTCAGATCAGGTAGCACCCTTTGGAGCATGAAAATTATATGCTATAGGACCTGAACATGGCAAATTAAAGCATGGCATGGAGCTACTCAAAGAGCTTAACAAAAGTCCCTTAGTGACCTTGAGCCAAAAGGGATCAGAAAATACAATTGCAAGCATGTGAACATGGCAAAAACATAATCAGATCACAGACTTAGTGAAAACTGGAGCATGCTGAAACAGATATCAAGTAGCCATGTTTACGAGCTCGATGCACTCACTACAGAGCAAGTCATGACTATATAAGCATACACCCATCAATAATACACATTATACAAGCTAGAAATGGCAAGAACAATAACATAGCATGCACGGATCAACTACAACAACCTCGGCAAAATCGCAAACAAGTAGACAATCTTCCTAGATTCACGAAATAGCAAAAGTAGAGCTCGACTGACTCAAGCTAGGGTGCTCCATAATTGCAAACAAGGACATGGATGGATAGAGCACTACAATATTAACAAACCATCCTTACTGATCATCCTCAGAAGAGGCACAGATCACTAGGAAACAACATGAACATATGGCATAATGAAATAAACAGATCAAGGACTTGGTGGAATTGCTAAGTCCCTGAAATCAGCATTAACGAATGCACCACTTTGCAAGCTTGTACTAGTCACCACATACATCATAAAAATACATGGGTTGCACCTCTGGAAAGATGGCAAAACATATAACAAAACACATGTAGAGCTCAGGGGCATATCATGCACATATTAATCATGGCAAAAATGACAAATATCTAATCGGAGCAGCAGATCTGACAAATATCTCAAATAGCACTCTTCCAACAGCATTTCGGACATTAAGATAAACTCAAATGAAAATGATGCAATGAGATGAAATGATGTACTCTCTGAGCCGAACATTTTGATATTCTATATGCACGAATCAGAGCTACTGATGCAGAGTTACGACATGATGAACATGGACATATGAATCTGGTAATCTCGGGGACTTAGTAGAAAAATTACCCTCCGGAAAAGTCAACGGGACGAAGCGGTGCGGGATGACAAGATACAGGCGCGGGGCCGGAGCGTTTGGTTCGGGGAGCTGGTTGATCTCATCCACCCAGCTTCCCGGACCGGATCTAGAGCGGACTCCGGCGATGGCTGGCGACGGCTCCGGTGAGCAGCACGGGCTCCGGTGGAGAGGCACGGCGAGCGGCGCGCCGGTGGCGTCGGGCGGCGCTACACCGGCGACGAGGTGGCGGGGCCGGCTCGGGCGGCGCGAACGGCGAGGGAGCTTGCCGGCGGCGGGGATGGGCGGCGAAGGCGGCGGGGCACTCGGGCGGCGCGCGACAGGGTGAGGTGCGCCGGGCGGCGGCGGGATCTAGGCCCGCGCGGGCCTGACGCAGGCCCCGCGGGCCGTCGGCGGCAGGAGGCGGCGATGCTACTTGGCGGCCCCTGGATGGGCAGTGGAGGCGGCGGACGTTGCGGGCGGACATGTCCGTCGGCGGGGTTTCGTCCGGCGGCGGCGGGGAAAAATGGATCTAGGGTTTTCCACGAATTTCGGGAGGGGAGCACATATTTATAGGTAGAGGGAGCTAGGAGAGTCCAAATGAGGTGCGGTTTTCGGCCACGCGATCGTGATCGAACTACCAAGAGGATGGAGGAGGTTTAGGTGGGTTTTGGGCCAAATTGGAAGGGTGTTGGGCTGCAACACACACGAGGCCTTTTCGGTCCCTCGGTTAACCGTTGGAGTATCAAACGAAGTCCAAATGGCACGAAACTTGACAGGCGGTCTACCAGTAGTAAACCAAGGCCGCTTGGCAAGTCTCGGTCCAATCCGGAAACGTTTAATCCCCACACACGAAAGAAAGGTAGAAATGACCACCGGAGGAGATAGGAGCGCCGGAATGCAAAACGGACAACGGGGAAAATGCTCGGATGCATGAAACGGACACATATGCAAAAGAAATGCACATGATGACATGATATGCAATGCATGACACACAAGCAATGACAAGGCAACAACAACGAATAACTGGAGGTCACCTGGCACATCGGTCTCGGGGCGTTACAACAACCTTCTTCTTGTAGATGTTGTTGGGCCTCCAAGTGCAGAGGTTTGTAGGACAGTAGAAAATTTCCGTCAAGTGGATGACCTAAGGTTTATCAATCCATGGGAGGCATAGGATGAAGATGGTCTCTCTCAAACAACCCTGCAACCAAATAACAAAGAGTCTCTTGTGTCCCCAACACACCCAATACAATGGTAAATTGTATAGGTGCACTAGTTCAGCGAAGAGATGGTGATACAAGTGGTATATGGATGGTAGATAAAGGTTTTTGTAATCTGAAAATATAAAAAGAGCAAGGTAACTAATGTTAAAAGTGAGCACAAACGGTATTGCAATGCTAGGAAACAAGGCCTAGGGTTCATACTTTCACTAGTACAAGTTCTCTCAACAATAATAACATAATTGGATCACATAACTATCCCTCAACATGCAACAAAGAGTCACTCCAAAGTCATTAATAGCGGAGAACAAACGAAGAGATTATGGTAGGGTACGAAACCACCTCAAAGTTATTCTTTCCAATCAATCCGTTGGGCTATTCCTATAAGTGTCACAAACAGCCCTAGAGTTCGTACTAGAATAACACCTTAAGACACAAATCAACCAAAACCCTAATGTCACCTAGATACTCCAATGTCACCTCAAGTATCCATGGGTATGATTATACGATATGCATCACAAAATACCAGATTCATCTATTCAAACCAACACAAAGTACTTCAAAGAGTGCCCCAAAGTTTCTACCGGAGAGTCAAGACGAAAACATGTGCCAACCCCTATGCATAGGTTCAGGGGCGGAACCCGCAAGTTGATCACCAAAACATACATCAAGCAGATCAATAGAATACCCCATTGTCACCACGGGTATCCCATGCAAGACATACATCAAGTGTTCTCAAATCCTTAAAGACTCAATCCGATAAGATAACTTCAAAGGGAAAACTCAATCCATTACAAGAGAGTACAGGGGGAGAAACATCATAAGATCCAACTATAATAGCAAAGCTCGCGACACATCAAGATCGTATCACCTCAAGAACACGAGAGAGAGAGAAAGATCAAACACATAGCTACTGGTACATACCCTCAGCCCCGAGGGAGAACTACTCCCTCCTTGTCATGGAGAGCGCCGGGATGATGAAGATGGCCACCGAAGAGGGATTCCCCCCTCCGACAGGGTGCCGGAACGGGTCTAGATTAGTTTTCGGTGGCTACGTAGGCTTCTGGCAGCAGAACTCCCGATATTTTCTGCTCCCCAAAGTTTTTAGGGTATATGGGTATATATGGGAGGAAGAAGTACATCAGTGGACCTCTGGGCTGTCCAAGTGGCAGGGGGCGCGCCTAGGGGGGGGTGCCCCCCACCCTTGTGGGCGGCCCGGGACTCTCATGGTCCAACTCCGATACTCCGTGGGCTTCTTTTGGTCCAAAAATAAGTTCCGTGAAGGTTCAGGTCAATTGGACACCGTTTGTTTTTCCTTTTCTGCGATACTCTAAAACATGGAAAAAAACAGAAACTGGCACTGGGCTCTAGGTTAATAGGTTAGTCCCAAAATCATATAAAATAGCATATAAATGCATATAAAACATCCAAGGTTGATAATATAATAGCATGGAACAATAAAAAATTATAGATACGTTGGAGACGTATCAATTGACAACACACGTCTTCTGCAGGATTCATCCTAATTCTTCAAACAATGATCAACGGTCTCCTTTTGCCATTTCAATGAGAGAAGCTCGGAAGGAATACAAAGATGTAATTGCAACGATCAAGAACACAAAAGAACCAGTGTTCTTTTAATTTAAAATGCGAGTCCACAACAAAGTTCACCGCTAACAAATTGTTCAGCGACCATCCATTCTTTGGGTACATTGTTGGCCATCAAGACACTAGCAAGCAACATCAAATAGATACTGTTAAGAATATCATGCATGCTACAAATTGCTATAATTTTACCCTACAATATATATTGACACCACAAATAAATTCGAATCACTTATATATGAAATCTATCACATTGTTAATTATTATCACCTCTATATGAATCCTACCATATTATTGATTTAAATTGGCATCTTATTAGTTATGTCGACATTACTCAAAAGTCACAATAAATTCCCATTGCAACACGCGGGGTACCACCTAGTTTTGATAGAAGTGAAGTCATAGTATTATGGTACTTCAAGGAAGAAAAACTGAAGTTTGCAAATCATCTTGATTGCAAACTTGGTTCCCTTCCTACCTCTTAGTTGGGTATTCCAATTAGTGACTCTTGGCTTGCGATGAAGGATCTTCGTCCGATGGTGACCAAGATTCATGATCGATTCGAACCTTGGCAGGGGAGGGTACTCTCCAAGGCGTCAAGGACCGTCCTGATAAATTCGTCCTTGGTGAGTCTCCCCATGTTTATCATGGGATTTACCTTCTTCATGAAGGATTGCACGATGAGATTGCCAAGCACCAGTCCAGATTCTTTTGGTCTGGAGAGGGAGGCAAGCAGAAGTATCATATGGTCAAATGCTCCGAGCTTTTCAAGCCTAAGTATCAGAGGGTCTTTGCATTATTAGCTCCAAATGTATGAACATCACTCTCCTTGGTTCTAGCGCATTTCCAATAATGATGGCAGTCTTTGGCTAGATATCATCAAGGTCAAATACTTAAGGGGCCAGCCACTTGCTTTCTGTCAACGCTACTGGCTCTAAGTTTTGGCAAGCCGTATTCAATTGATGCCGGTGCTCCGATTAGGCTCGTCCATCTCGGTGGGTACAGGGACAATGACCTTGTTTTGGTTTGATCGAAGGGTCGACAACCAACCGTTGGGCGCCTGTTTCCCTGTCCTATTCTTCATATGTGCCCTACCCAACATCTAGGCAGAGACCGCCCTCCAGGGCCTAGGGCAACTCACATTCAGACACTCGTTCAGGCCTTTTGAGCTTTATGCATGGGAAGACTTGCTAGACTGCGTTGCCCTTCACTCCCCCTCCGTCCATCCCGACAACATACCTTGGCACCTAGAGGCTTCAGGGCGTTTCTATACCAAGTCACTGTACCGACGCATTACTCACTTAGAGGGGGCAGAGGAGTTGTCTCAAATTCAGAATGTCCAAATTCCTTTAAAATATGGATCTTCCTTTGGTAGCTCATTTGCGGTAGGGTATCTTTAGGGGTGAAAGTACACAAGCATAATGGCCCAGGCTATGGCATGTGCCCACTAGGCTTGGTGCAAGAGGACTTGAAAATTTCTCGGATTTCTTTAGATATCTTCAGGCTTGCTCTCCCTTCGATTGGCAATGATTGTGGCTGGTTTTTTGTGGGATGTCTTGGACAGTTTGGACAATCCACAATAAGCAATTTATTGAGAAACTAATATTGCCTCGCTCATCCAATTCTATTTACAGATTATGTGATTTCCTTCAACAATGGAAGGTCCTAAGCAAGCAACTGGAGGACGAAGCCCTCGACGATATATCTACTAGACTTCGCTCCCTTGCGCAACGCCTGATGCCACCACCTCTGCCTTATTCGGACTAGGGTCCCTGCCTTTTTATGTTTGTGTGTGTGTATGGGCTTGTTGTTTAGCTGGTGCCTCATGGGAAAATTTCGGGTGCTCCCCATGCTCCAACTTCAAAACATCGATTTTAAATGTTTCAAAAATTTCAGAAAAATGTGAATGCTCACAAGGAATATGACTACAATCCCTAAAAATTTCAGGTCCAAACTCGAAATGTACATTGAGAAACAAAAAAAGACAAATTCAGATGTGAATAGTGTCAAATGTTGCTTTTGTCTTTTTATGACACTATTCATTCTAGATTTCACATTTTCGTTTCTTAATTTTCAGTATAAGTTTAGATCTAAAAATTTTAGGGCATGTAGTTACATTTCTTCTGAACATTCATAATTGTTTTCAGAATTTCTTGAAACATTCAAAATTGATTTTTTTAAAATATTGGAGTATGGAGAGCATCCCAAGGATGGGAGCACCTGATATTTTCCCGTGCCTCCAACGAGACTAAGTTCTTGTGTTAGTACTTGGATCTTATACTTTGAGAACCTTGTTGCTTGGCGGTTGCTTTATCTATAAAGCAAAGTGAAAGCCTATTTTTTTAAATGTCTGACAAACTATAGCCGCATAGAATGCACCATGGCAGTGTGGCTTAACCATAGTCCCATGTATTGAGGAATTTGTGCTTCTCGATTGTAACTCTATCAACATCGAATAAACTCCTTTTAACCCGAAAAAAGGAGAACCAATAGGCTAATCCCGACGTCCGTTGTGTCATTTCAAATAAGTGGACTTTCAGGGATCTCAGTCCTAATATATGCTCAACCATGAAAATAAATCCACACAGTCTTGCCAAAAAAAAGAAAAAAGACAGACATGTAGATTTCTCAAAGAAATCTATCAGGAACTAGTAAAACGCCCGTGTGTTGCTACGGGCTCTTTGTATATAACTATAGTTCAACATCAGTTGTGTATAATATATACTTTACCCTTGTATTAATTATGCTTATGCATCATTGTCGACCTTTTTCGATGTAAAGACACTCTTTCTCACTTTGTCTCTCATCTCCAACACTCTTCTTTCTCTCCCTCTCTCCATCCATTTCCCTATAGTGCCCTCATCTTCTCCATCCTCTCAAATTCCCTCAATCAGTTATTTAAGTGTTCGACTATACACAAAATAATATTTTCCAGTGTAATATTTTCAGGACTAAGAGCATCTCCAATAGACGGTCCATATGTAAAAATAACCAACTTTTGAATCTTCCGAGGCAAAAAATATCTCTCCAACAAATGGTCCATAGGCAAAAAAATTTACATTTCCGCCTCCACAAGATGTAAAATACAACATCTCGCGGTGCAAATTTTACATCTCCGGAGGCAGGAGATGTAAAAACCGTGGCCGCGCACCAACGCCCAACCGTCCTTCAGTTCATTTCCCCCCTTCTTCGTCCCACCCGCCGCCCGCCGCCCCGCCGCAGCTCCCCGACCCCGCCCCGCCACGGATCCAGCCCTGTCCCTACCCCCGCTGCCGATTCCACCCCGCCTGGACAGCCGCCCGCCGTCGTACGGATGGATCGGGCCGTCGTTGCACCGCACCGCCCCGGCTCCGTCTGCCTTCGCTCCGGCCGCCTTCGCCCCACCCCGGACCCGTCCGCCTTAGACTCGCCCCGGCCCCGCCGGCCTCCGCCCGCACCGCTTGCTACCGCTGTCTGCCCTTTCCGGCACTGCACGCCGCTGCCCCGCTCGTTCCGCCTCCGCCCCACACCGAACGCCGCCGCCCGCTCCCCGCTCGACCGCAGCACCGACCTCTCTCCATCTGCCTCCGCCCTGACTCGCTTCGGCCGCTGCCGCCACCCAATGGCGCTGAAGAAGACGCCGAAGGGCAAGTCGGCTTTCTTCGGCGTGAGGGTGAAGCCCTCCGGGAACTTCATAGTGGAGTTCTCCGATGTTGGGGGGCGTTGGTGACTCGGCACGTATCCCACCATCGACGAGGTTGCGCGTGCCTACGGCGTGGCGGTGTGGCGTGTCAGATGGCCGAAGATGGACCTCAACTTCCCGGTAATCGAGACCTGGGCGGTGGCGGAGTGGCTCGTGCTGCAGGGCATCTGAATGGAGGAGATGCCGACGAAGAAGAAGAAGAGACCGGCGATTGTCGTCACTCCCGGTGAGAGCGATGAGGCGGCGATGGCTCGGTTTGAAGGGGAGCATCCTGTTGGGGAACATAGTGATTTCAAATTTCTCCTACGCACAAACAAGATCATGGTGATGCATAGCAACAAGAGGGAAGAGTATCTTCTACGTACTCTCGTAGACCGTAAGCGGAAGCTTTATGACAACGCGGTTGATGTAGTCGTACGTCTTCACGATCGACCGATCTAGCACCGAAGGTACGACACCTCCGTGATCTGCACACGTTCAGCTCGGTGACGTCCCACGAAGTCATGATCCGGTAGAGCTTCGAGGGAGAGTTCCGTCAGCACGACGGCGTGATGACGGTGATGGTGATGCTACCGGAACAGGGCTTCGCCTAAGCACCGCTACGATATAACCGAGGTGTATTATGGTGGAGGGGGGCACCGCACACGGCTACAAGATCAATGATCAACTTGTGTGTCCATGGGGTGCCCCCCTCCCCCGTATATAAAGGAGTGGAGGAGGGGGAGGGGGCCGGCCTCTCTAGGCGCACCCAAGGGAGTCCTACTCCCACCAGGAGTAGGATTCCCCTTCCCTTGTTTGGTTTTAGGAGAGAAGGAAGGAGGAGGAAGAAGGAAGGAAAGGGGGCCCGGCTCCCCTCCCAATTCAGATTGGGCTTGGGGAGGGGGGGGCGCCCCTCCTTTGATTCTTCTCCCTCTCTTCCACTAAGGCCCAATAAGGCCCAGATACCTCCCGGGGGGTTTTGGTAACCTCCCGGTACTCCGGTATACTCCCGATTTCACTCAGAACCATCCCGATGTCCAAACATAGGCTTCCAATATATCGATCTTTACGTCTCGACCATTTCGAGACTCCTAGTCATCTCCGTGATCAAATCCGGTACTCCGAACTACCTTCGGTACATCAAAACACATAAACTCGTAATACTGATCGTCACCGAATGTTAAGCATGCGGACCCTACGGGTTCGAGAACTATGTAGACATGACCGAGACATGTCTCCGTCAATAACCAATAGTGGAACCTGGATGCTCATATTGGTTCCTACATATTCTATGAAGATCTTTATCGGTCAAACCGCATAACGATATACGTTGTTCCCTTTGTCATCGGTATGTTACTTGCCCGAGATTCGATCGTCGCTATCTCAATAACTAGTTCAATCTCGTTACCGGCAAGTCTCTTTACTTGTTCCGTAATGATACATCCCATAACTAACTCATTAGCTACATTGCTTGCAAGGCTTATTTTGATGTACATTACCGAGAGGGCCCAGAGATACCTCACCGACAATCAAAGTGACAAATCCTAATCTTGATCCATGCCAACTCAACAAACACCATCGGAGAAACCTGTAGAGAAGCTTTATAATCACCCAGTTACGTTGTGACATTTGGTAGCACACAAAGTGTTCCTCCGGTATTCGGGATTTGCATGATCTCATAGTCATAGGAACATGTATAGTTATGGAGAAAGCAATAGCAACAAACTAAACGATCATCGTGCTAAGCTAATAGATGGGTCAAGTCAATCACATCATTCTCTAATGATGTGATCCCGTTAATCAAATGACAACTCATGCTTATGGCTATGAAACTTAACCATCTTTGATTCAACGAGCTAGTCAAGTAGAGGCATACTAGTGACACTCTGTTTGTCTATGTATTCACACATGTACTAAGTTTTCGGTTAATACAATTCTAGGATGAATAATAAACTTTTATCATGATACAAGGAAATATAAATAACAACTTTATTATTGCGTCTAGGGCATATTTCCTTCACATCCCGAGTATGCCCAGACCGAGCAGGAGTTCTACTAGAAGCGTGATGCCAAGAAGAAGAAGAAGGAGGAGGAGGAGGTGAAGAAGGAGGACGAGGCCAGCCCCTCGACGGTAATCCCCATCCTCCATCATCGTCGGAGGAGGACGAGGAGTTCTGGGGGCTCTTGGATGACTCCAATGAGTCGTACGGGATGCCCTCACGAGTAGTTCTGCTAGTTTAAATTTATGTCATCTATGTTTGAACTATGTTTGAATTTGATGTTTGAACTATGTTGATATTAAGTAGTAGTTGGTCGTTTTCCGAATTTTACATCTTTGTTTTGGACCATCTGTTGGAGTTGCTCTTTTACATCTCCATTTTGGACCATCTGTTGGAGTTAAGCCTTTTTTGGAGATGTAAAAAACTCTTTTTGGTGATGTAAATTTTTACATCACCGGTTTGGATCACCAAAATATACATCATCTATTGGAGATGCTCTAAGCATTATATTTGCCACCACAACAAAATGAATTTCATGGAAATTGTTTTGGGTGATTCTCTCTATCCTTAAAAGTTTTCAGGGGTCATGAGAAATATTTTGTGGAGCACTACAACACACTCTACACATATGATGGCGTAATTTTTCATTTTCTGATAAGAAACATATTTTTTTATCTATTTGTGTGAAACATTGTAAGCATGATAGGTAGGTTTGTGTGGATATCATGATACGAACCGGAATATTAGCAAGTTTAAACTATTTCATGGCAATAATCCATGTACTCTCTTTATAATTTATTTTGCACTATCATAAACCAAGTCATTACAAACACTACTTGCCTTGGTCCATCAAGTATTCTCTTAGCCGATTGAATAACCTTAGCAAGAAATTTTTTACACAGAGCGAAGTGCTAATATTTATACATCAAGTACATCAAAGCTTAACCAGCCTGTAGATTTTCCCTACATTAAAACCAATTAACTCTTCTATGAGGTAGTTATTTCACTACATGCAAATTTCTTCTGATTACCTCCATCCCCTTATAGCAGCACCCCTCATAAGCACTCCTACTTCCTATGAAGTTGAATCTTCATCAAATGTTAATGTCTCATTTTCTTCCTTGACGTCTTATACTATTTATTTTCATGGATATATGTTGCTTTGCTTCCACTGTGGTGATATTCTGCTATGTCATTTTTAAAAACATGTCTACTTTGTAGTATCCAATGTATCATGCACTTGTGTCTTCTCGCCATATAGTCTCAACTACAGATAAGGCTTCAAAAACAACGGTCACGTGTAAGATCTAGCCTATTTACTTAAGTGACGTTGATGGTAGCTATCTGCAGGTTTTCTTCAATCAACAGCTCCGACTGGCATACCCGCTGATAATTCAACCTTAGTTGTAGGCAAGTAGGCCGGTATGTTCATCTATTATCAGGAACTCCTCTTCACATATGAATTTTAGTGGGACAATAATTATACTGAGACCCTGACATTAAAAGTAGCGCGACAAAGACCGGCAAACAAATTTTGTTAGATAATAGAAATTTAGAATCATCGAGGGACATAATACCACTCTGCTATCAAATGGAGCATAATTGCAACACACAATATTTGAGCTAGCATTTCTTATTTTCCCAATAAAATATATGCATTTCTTTTCTCAAAGCTAGTCTTTGCTGTAAAAATAACTTTATACTTTTTGTTTGCAGTTTGTATATGGTTAGCTCTTCTGCTACTTTACAGATTATGATGGTTCTATTCTATCTATGTAGCTATGGGATACTGTTGGATTGAAAAGGTCAAGAGTCTTGGTGTTGCATAATAGCAGAGTATGATTAATTGTCAGTCTCACCTACAAATCTAGCTTGTGTAGGATACAGTAATTCTGATACCCAAAGACCAAAAAGTGGTGCCTGAATAATACTATGAAAAGGATGGCCTAAATAAAATTTTGCTCATAAGATTGCATGCGTAGAAGATTGCTGACAAGAAATAAATTGCACTAAAAGGATGAACAAATCTGACTTTATGGGAAGAGAGTACAACAGCCTTGAAGAGTGGAGTATATTATACCTAATATGTGCTGCCATAGGTAACGCCTTGAAGATGAATTATCAAACTTATACTAAAGGTTGTATTATTGACATGAAGTACCAATACATGGGAGCAATGAACATGGCGATAGTGGTCGACGAATGCACAAAGGCGACCGCCGTTCAAACAAATAACACACCTATTACAGAGACCCCACATCGCCATCTAGAGGAGAATCATTTGGAGGAAACATAGAGTGGAGGGCCGGAGGGGAGGGAGAGGGACGGCCATCGCCTGTCGCCAACCGCCCTTCTTGCCGCACACGGAGGCCTGCCTTCTCATCGGATCGGGTCGGAGCGGCGTCCCGAGAGAAAAGATGCACACGGTGTTCGCCCACTACTAGGAAAAGGCCTACTAATGGCGCACCGGTTTTGCCTACTAATGGCGCACTACCGGTGCGCCATTAGTATCACGCCACTAGAATTTTTTACTAATGGCGCACCACTGGTGCACCATTAGTATCTGGTATGCTAATGGCGCACCAGGAAGTGCGCCATTTGTATGTAACACCATGCGCCATTAGTACGCCTCCCGGGGGCCATATGTAACCATCTGCTTTGTCATACTAATGGCGCACTCTGTCTTGATGCGCCATTAGTATCCTTTGGCATACTAATGGCGCACCTTGTGGTGATGCGCCATTAGTATGAATATTTGGTTTTTTTACTTTTCTAATTTTTGCACAGGTTACAAAATATATTATTTGACAGAATATAGACAGTAGCACTAAGCAACAGCAGAATCATCGAATACAATAGAAGATTAGTCTCCGAATACAATTCATCATATTAGTCTCCGAATTCAAAAGATCGAACAAAGATAAAACATTACAAGTCTCGAGACCGCGAGTATCGAGTTTGTCTTCACATTACAAGTCGATATCAATCATCTAAAGTACTATCACATAGAAGAGAGCTGCGGTCATCATGATGAGCATCATCGCGATCAAACTGGTCTTCATCCGGTTCCTCCAACGCTCCCTCCTCTCTCTCGCTAGATAGCGGGCGTATCTAGATTCGGCCTCCGCCCTAGTGGTGTACCCTTTGTAACTGTTATCGCTGAAACGGTGAACCTGTCTCTGACACTCCTCCCAGTCGTCATAGACTCCGGGAACCTTACCCTTGTACACGACATACGACGGCATCTCTATGCACAAGCCAAACAACAGACAATACATACATAAGCAATATATAAGTATGCAACAAAAGGATCGGAAGAGAAAAGCAAGACATTAATAGCACGATTCATGGTCCTACTAATAAATAGCATCGATTACATCTAAGTTGAACGACTGTCCAAACCAAAGAGACATACAATTCATTAAAGTTTAATTACAACATGAGACAATCAATGTTTCAGAACTACACATCACTACTTTCGACTCGACTCATGGACAGGAGCGTGGATGAAGCCGCTGTCTGTCGTGATGGTCATGAAATCGCGGGCGTTGTCAGCCTGCATTTGTAGCATTCCGTCTATCTCAATGTTGGACGGTTGATATCTGAGGAAGAACTGTCCCGAGGTATGAAGGACATCTTAATGGATGATGTCCGCAAACTCCAACTGGATGCGAAAGAATTCTTGTCTGATGTCCGCGTCCTGGATTGCCGACAAGCTCGCGGCCCAATCTTTGAGATTATTTGGTAGAAGAAGGTGATGATAGTCCCTTACGATCGCCTGCATGTGATGGAGGGTGTAGTAGGCATCCTTGTGACCGCCAGGCGGCTGCTTGACGCAGCAGAACGTCGTATTGTGGGCGAACAGGTGCTTGCCGTACTTACGAACTGCCCTGATGAAGGTGCCTCCAGATTTGGCGTAGCCAGGGAGAACATCATCAAGAACTTTCTTGATATTTGTGTAGTCTATCTTGGAGTTACGGTTCGGGTCGAAATACATGGCCATGGAATATTTCGGGCTGAAGAGGATGAGTGTGCAATGTGTGTCACTGCACAGAACACGGAATGTTAGAAAAAAAAAACGATCGAAATCTAAGAAATCATATGTTATGGGGCAGTTAAGGGATGACTTACTTGGGAAAGTAAGGCACAAGGAAGTTATCCTTATCTGGGTTTGCCAGAATGACGTCTTCGAGGTGTGAACTCGCGACTTGGTGGTCCCCAACGCTGCTCAAGAGCTTGGCACACATCTAGAAGGGGTTGACGATCACGATGTCCGGGGTCTTGTCTCTAATGATCCGCATCTCCATACTCAGCAAAAACAGCCGAACGAAGGTGTAGTGCCGCGGATGAAGGTTGAACATAGCAAAGATGTCATCAAACCGCAGGACGATCGTACCCTCTGGCACCTTGGCCACGAAAACCGGGTATGCCACATCATTCTCTCTGAGACGCCGCTTCTCCAAAGAAAGAACACTGTCGTGCAGACTCCGCATAGCACCGGTTGCAGCATTGAGCATATTTGTCGGTAGCATCGCCCTACCCGCCACATGCACCCTCCTCGAGATATCCTTAGGTGAAGGTGGCCCGTCCTGAGCATGGATCATACTCGGTGCCGGCTGGCTCGCACCGGCGGCCTTTTTAGTCGGCCGTTTCCGGCCCTTCTTCTTGATCTGCTGTAATGGGACCGAGTTCTGCTCATAGACCGCCTTCTTAAGCGTGTTGGGGCTGATAATATTTGGCACCTCCGCTATCTGAGGCTCGGTGAAGGAGGCAGCTGGAGGCGTCTCCTGAGAACTGAATGCCAGACAACGCCTGTTGCAATTGGGTTTCTCCTCCGTACCAGCTAGATCGCGGTCGTCTTGTTTGGGTTCTTGAGAAGGAGGCCTGCAGAACTCGTCACCGTACCCATGTTCGGCAAAGTACTTATCGATGTTGGTAAATGTACCATCGTTGTTGTCGTCGTCATCCGGATCCTGTGCCATATGCATGTCTGGATCCTGTGCCATAGGGATGTCCGTCATGTCCGGTAGCGTTGCGGCGTTCTTGCCATGGCTTGGCGCCGGCACGACTGGCAGTCTTGTCTATGGGGTGGTGTCCCCCGCCCCCAAACGAATATGGCTCTTCGGCCAAAGCAGGGGCCAGCTTTCGCAGGCGCTGAGGGTCATCTCATCTTCTTCATCGGCCCCAGCGGGTCGAATCGGAGGTAACAGCTCGTCGCAGCCTGGCAGCACCCGAACCACTTCAACCCTATACATTGTGGGTGGCATCGGATTACCGTGGAACACGGGGTTGCCCGGTTGAACGATTCTGCCCTTGGCGACATCGACCAACTCGCCGCCCATGAAGTGCAGGAGAGTGCAAGGAACATTGGCGGCACCCTGCGAAAACATGTAGGGCGTCAGGGATGCCCAGTCAAAGGCAAGGAGATGAAGTCCTCGACCGAGAGGCTTAGTTACCGTGATGCCGTCGAGCTTGGCTAATGTTGAGGCACCGCCAACGACGGGCGTGCAACTGACGGAGGGGCCGCTTGCTGGCGAGGTGCCGGCCGGCGTACACTCGGGTGCATTAAGCTCCAATGCCGGCGTCGGAGACACCAATACCGCCGCCGCCGGAGACACCAATGGCGCCGCCACCATAGACACCAATACCGCCGCCACCGGAGACACCAATGGCCTCATCATTTAGGGTTTGTCGACACCGAGGCATCCTAAAAGCTAAGCTTTTTTCATTTAGGGTTTGTCGACGCCGAGGCACCCTAAAAGCCTAAGCGTACATCATTTAGGTTCTCATCGACACCGAGGCACCCTAAAAGCCAAGGTTTCATCATTTAGGGTTTGTCGACGCCGAGGCACCCTAAATGCTAAGTTTTCATCATTTAGGGTTTATTGATGCCGAGGCACCCTAGGTTGGGCCTAATCACTTGGCACTAATCAGTTGGCTCTATTGCCACCTATGTTGGGTTTATCATCTAGGGTTTATCGATGCTGAGGAGAATTTCTAAGTTGGGCCTAATCACTTGGCTCTATTGCCACCTATGGTTTAATGCAACAAGAATAAAGGGGCAGTTGATCCTACTTAATTAATTACTAAGATACCCCGGCCCATGCATTAGTAGCAAGTACCTCATATGTCCGATTTTTAGCAAAGTCATGCTAAAATTCACGGAAAATTTTAGCATGACCTTTGCTGAAAATAGGACATATGGAGTACCCGAATTTGCCGGAACGGAAGTTAATCAACATTCCGGCAAACTCAAGGGACTCTCGGGGTACCTGCAAAATCATCACGACACGAAGGGCCTCTCAAGGGCGTCAAGCAGCAGCGGCGTCTCCCAGGACACCATTTTTTTGCTAAATTTCTTTGAGAAACAATCAGAGCAGAAAATTCAACATATTTCTATACAATTTTTTTGGTATATATCAGGTTTTGGCTGCATTTGCAAATGCATTCCATGTACTGCAACCCTCGAGAATTCCTAGCATGAGGTTTGTCCATCACTTTTGGCTCACTTATTAATCTACTCATCCTATGTCAATATCCACATGCTATGTCATCTGATGTTCCTGAATCATTGTAGTTTAGGCACCATACAAGATTGTTAGTTCAATGTGCTTTATATCCTAGTTATACTACTGCAGGAAAGGAGGATCATCATACACATATATATGTATAGAAATTGACAGGAGCTTCATCATTTTTAGTAACAACAATACATATATAGCAATTGGAAGCAAACAGATGTACACATAAGATAGAAATGTAGTGCTGAAAGTTTAATGCTTACAAAAGACTTGCTGAAATAGTGAAAAATATGGAGTCACCAAGCTGGCTAAGAAACTCCCAAAGTCCACTAGCAAATCCAAGATCTAATCCTGTTACACACATCATAACAATTTAAGATAATTAGGATAAGGATAGTAGGAAATGAAAAAGAAAGAGCTCAAAAAACAATCACAACAGAAAAATAATAAAAACCTAGTCCTAGAAGAAAATAAATCCTAAAAGAAAAGAAATCATAAAATCTGGAGCAAGTCCTAGCAGTAGTAGTCCAACTAGATGGCCACCACTACTACTCCTATCTCTGTTTAGCATCATCCACACGATAGTCCTAACTCTGTGAATTTCAAAAATAAAATAGAAGTCATGTATATAGTTCAAAGTTTGAAACATAAGGCAAGATAGTCCCAATCTTTGAGACTTCTCTTATGGTATATATATACTGATTAATTACTTAATTTGAGCATATTATATCACCCGCGGACTATTACGCGGTCGCGATGATGGAGTTGGGAGTGCATGTAAAGCAAAGAGGACAAAGTGATGTGAGATAAATAATAATCAGGAGCAAATTGCAGGGCATATGAGTTGGCCATTGGAATTTTGTTTGACATAGCTGAACATCAAAGAAGGTGCCGTAGAAGCAGCTGCTACTGCTAGCTCCACTACATACATACTAGCCACTCTAAAACTACATCAAAATCAATGGGAGATGTATTCATAAGCAAGTTAAGCCCTGGAAGGGCGCAAATGTACAGACAAGAACAACGCATAACACATCAAAATCTTCATAAACAAGTCATATATCATAGGAGATCTATTAAGCCCTGGAACGGCGGAGACAGGGGCATGGAGAAACGCACCTTAGTGGAGAAGAACCGGGAGGGCCAAGGGGAGCGGGACGCAGAGATCTTAGGAGCAGATACCTCCACAGACGGTGAGGCCACGGTGGCCGGAGGTGTAAGAAGGCGCAGACGCCATAGACGGTGGAGGCGTCGGTGT
>NC_041384.1:652215285-652234732 GCF_002162155.2 Triticum dicoccoides | reverse complement strand
GGCGCGGGGGCGCGGGGGCGGCGGGGGTGTGGATTCCGGCGAGGGTCGAGGCGGCGGGGGTGGGGGCGCGGGGGTGGAGTCCGGTGAGGGTCGGGGCGGCAGCGTCGTGGGTCGGGGCAGCGCGCGGGTGGATTTGGTGGCGAGGAAGAGAGGGTCGAAGGGGATCTGGCGAGGGAGAGGGAGGATAGCTAGGGGGAAGCTTACTAATGGCGCACCACACATCGGTGCGCCATTAGAAATCTTTTTTGTAGATAGCAATGGCGCACCCCGCATCGGTGCGCCATTAGAATGTTTTTTTGTTACAGTTCGAGCACAGGTTATATTGCACCTAACCCAATCCACATCAGAACCCGCCCACTAGCCCGACTGGTCAGCACGCAGCACACACACCAGGAGGTCCTGGGTTTGATTCCCAGGCTCCGCAATATTTTTTTGCATTTTAAATCATAATAGTAATATTTTTTTATAAAAACAGTAATAATTTTTTAAAAAATATGTTCAAATATGTTACTTGAAAATATCATCGGCGGCGGCGGTGGAGCGGGGGGTGCCCGTTGGCGGCGGTGGAGCGGGGGAGGGTGCGGGGGGCCGGATGCTCGTCGGCGGCGGTGGAGGGGGATCGAGATCGAGTGTCCTCATGAATTCAAAAAGTGCCCGTGAAATTTAAAAATATTCATGATATCAAAAAGTGCCCATGAAATACAATTGAGAAATGAAGACTACGATTTAAATATAATCGATCTTAGCTAGCTATCTGTTCACAATCTTCTTGCCCCTCTTTTTCGCAAATGGAGTTCTTCTATGGAACGGACGTCCTTTAGGTAGGGTGGTACTGCTTCTTCTTGTGGTGTGTGCTTCTACTTCATCGTTGTCGTCATGTTCGATCTTCGAGTCGCCGTACTTGTCGAAGTCTTGCTCACTGGCTACTCCATCCATTCCGATGATCTTCCTTTTGCCTCTCCTCATGACAACACGACTTGGCTTTGACGGGTCGGTAATGAAGAAGCATTGGTCCACTTGGGAAGCCAGTACCCATGGCTCATTTTTCGCGGTGACGTTTGCGCCCGCGGTCTTGGATTTGTCTTCGGGTATAACCATGGTGGTGAAATACCGGTCTTCTTTTAAGACGCTCTTGGCCCATCTGACATGGAACATCGGGACCTTCTCTCCAGCGTAGCTCAGCTACCAGATCTCCTCGATCCTTCCGTAGTATCTGTCCTTGTCGTTACCGGTGTAGGATTCCATCGTTACCCCGGAGTTCTGATAACCATCGCTCTTCATGTCCTTGTTCTCGGTGTAGAATGTGTAACCGTTGATATCGTACGCCTCATAGGTCATCAGGTTGTGCTCGGCGCCCTGTGACAAGGCGAACATGAGTTGTTCTTCCGCGGAAGAATCCTCATGTAAAGGGTACGACAGAAGCTTCTGCTTGAACCAACACGTGAAACATGAGTTGTGCTCTTTGATTATATCTCCGTCCGTCCTCTGTTGGCCTCGGTCATTGTATGTCTTCTCAATAAAGGTTTTGTGCTCTACCACCCATGGATCGACCACGTCTATGTGTTGTAGCGCGACTAGGTTTGCTCTTTCAAAGTCGGCGAGTCGACCCTCAAAGTCGACATGCATTTCACGGCGACCCTCACGGTGACCCCATCCAGCGAGCCTGCCGAGGTGCCTGTTGACAGGCAGACCAACGGGGTTCTCGATGCCTAGATAATTCGTGTAGTAGGAGATGCACTCTTCGGTCAGAAAGCCCCTGGCTATACTTCCCTCTGGACGTGACATGTTGCGAACGTATCCTTTGATGACACCATTCATCCTTTCGAACGGCATCATGCTGTGCAGGAACGTCGGCCCGAATTGGATGATATCCTCCACGATATGGACCAGCAGATGCACCATAATGTCGAAGAATGCGGGCGGGAAGTACATCTCAAGCTCTCATAGTATCACCACGATCTCTTCCTGTAGCCTTCTGAGTTGCCTCAGGCCAATCGACTTCCGAGAGATGACGTCGAAAAAGTTACATATGCCAAATAGCGTTTCACGGACGTTCGCGTCCATGATCCCACGGATTGCAACTGGAAGTATCTGCGTCATCAGCACGTGACAGTCATGAGACTTCATCCCGCTGAACTTCTACTTCGCTGGGTCTAGGTATCTGCTTATCTTCCCCGCGTAACCGTAAGGAAGTTTTACTCCTAGGAGGCAGGTGAAAAACTGCTCGATCTCCTCCTGACTTAGAGTGAAGCACGCGGGAGGGTAGTCACTTCCGGTCTTCTTGGCCTTTTTGCCTTTGCGACGAGTTTCTGTGTCCTGCTTCGCCTCATCATCATCATCATCATCATCATCATCATCATCATCATCATCATCATCATCATTAGCGTGAAGCTCCTGCCTGATGCCCATTGATTTCAAGTCTGCCCTTGCTTTCGGCCCATCTTTGGTCCTCTCTGGCATGTTGAGCAGGGTACCAAGCAGACTCTCGCACACGTTCTTCGTGATATGCATGGCATCAAGGCTGTGAGGAACACGGTGGATCTTCCAGTACGGCAAGTCCCAGAAAACAGACCTCGTTTTCCATACCTTCAGCAGCGGCACTGGCGCCTTTTGCTTCTTTCCCGGCTCTGGCGCCTTTTGCTTCTTTCCTGGCAGTGGGCAATCTTTCCAATTTTTCAACAGCTCGTCTATTTCCTCGCCGCTCCTCGTACGCGGGCGTTTTCGGGGTTCGGTTTCACCATCGAACAGATCCTTGCGTTTCCTCCACGGGTCATTTTCGCAAAGCCACCTTCGATGTCCCATGAACACGGCTTTCAAAGACCCGGGATCTCTATCTAGCTGGCGATACGTTGTGTCATCCATGCACCTTACGCATCCAGAAAATCCGTGGACTACCTGCCCCGCGAGATATCCGTAACCGAGATAGTCGTGCACCGTCGTGAGCAGTCCGGCTCTCATAGGAAAATATTCTTTCTCTGCGGCGTCCCACGTATTGGCTGGCGTTTTGCACAGCGTGTCTAGCTCCTCTTTCAGCAGCCCCAGATATAGATTGATGTCGTTCCCTGGTTGTTTCGGCCCTTCAATTAGCATACTCATGTGAATGTACTTCCTCTTCATGCACAACCAGGGGGGAAGGTTGTACATCCACACAAACACATGCCAGGTGCTATGTGTGCTTCTTTGGCTGCCAAACGGATTGACTCCATCGGTGCTCGCGCCCAGCACGATGTTCCTTGGATCCTTCCCAAATTCTGGGTATTCAAAGTTCAACGCTTGCCACTGGCTCGCATCCTTAGGGTGACTCAGCATCTTGTCTTTTTTATTTATCTCCGGATCATTTCCGTCATCTTCCCGCTTCTTCTCCTCCCTATCCGCGTGCCAACGCAGGAGCTTTGCTACCTTAGGGTCCGCGAAATACAGCTTTAGACAAGGAGTGATCGGGAAGTACCACACTGATTTTCGAGGAGCTTTCTTCCTCTTCTTGTATCGAGTGACGCCGCACACCGGACATATGGTAGACTTCGCGTGCTCGTCCCGATAAATGATGCAATTGTTCATGTACACATGGTATTTCACGTGCGGTAAATCCAGAGGACACACGATTTTCTTCGCCTCCTCGAAACTGGTCGGGCACTTGTTCCCCTTGGGAAGACGTTCGTGCTAGAATGACATGTTCTCGTCGAAGCATGCATCGGTCATTTTGTGTTTTACCTTCATCTCTAGAGCCATGAGCGTTACTTTCAGGCGGGTATCCTCGGGCCTGCATCCTTCATACAATGGAGTAACTGCGTCTATCTCCAGTTGATCCAGCTTGGCTTTCTCTGGGGCGGCAGCTCTTGCGTTATCCGTCTGCTTGAGAAGCAGCTCTTGAATATGAGGGTCCTGCACCCAGCCTCCATCGTTGTCTGCTCCGGCATCTTCATCTTCATGATCATGCCCTTCGTCTTGATCTTCCTCATCATCATGTACGGCATCTTCTACATGATGACTGTGCACAGCATCACCGTCGTGATCATGTCCTGGAGATTCTTCGTCTTCTCGCCCGCCCTCGCCGCGGTGGTACTTGTCTTGTTGCCCTTCCTCATTTCTTGCCCGGCCCCCATGGACGACTTCATAGTCATCTTCATCACCTTGCCACCAATAGCCATCCATGAAACCATGCAAGAGCAGGTGGTCCCGCACCTGCCCGGAATCCAGGTCCGCAATAAGGCTCTTCAGCTTGCATCTTCGACACGGACATCTTATCTCCGTCTCGTTCTTTTGAAGCATCTCGGCCTGCGCGGAGCTCAAAAACCTATTCACAATGCCTTCGGTCATCGTGCGAACCATGGTCGCCTGCTGGGTAGAGCAAAATGATATTTTAGAACAAAGAAAAAATTTGGCATGACCTTCCCTAAAAATAGGACCAAAAAGAATGTATAGTGCCAAAATTCTCGCCGAAACGGAAATGAATCAACATTCTGGCAAAATATTGGCAACTATCACCACAAAAAGTGCATGTGCACGTTGTTGGAGCGAGCTAGGGAGAAAAAAAGTAGATCTACATCATGAAGATAGCTTTCCCCTTACTTACCTATCAAAAAAGGTAATTTCACCACTTAATTTTGATGAATCTATGGTGGAAATGAGGTGAGGAGGAGGAGGCAGCCGAAAGCTTGGAGAAGGAGGTGGAGGGAATGAAGTGGGGAAAGTGAGTGGGTAGGTGTGGCTGTCCAAAATATCTTGTTGGGGTCCCAGGTTACTAATGGCGCACCACCTGCAGGTGCGCCATTAGTAACACTAATGGCGCACCTGCGGGTGGTGCGCCATTAGTAATTTTGCAGAAAAGTAAATATATATATATATATATATATATGTATATATACTAATGGCGCACCGTGAGGCGGTGCGCCGTTAGTAGTTTTGCAAAAAAAAAATCAGTACTGGCGCACTCCCTGTCTGGTGCGCCATTACTAGTTAGAACTAGTAATGGCGCACTTCGGTAGGATGCGCCATTAGTATGTATGTAAAAATGAAAAAAAAATTATCACTAGTGGTGCACCTATTTTCTGGTGCGCCATTAGTGTCTTCCACACTAATGGCGCATCACCAACTGGTGCGCCATTAGTATATAGTAGTGGCGCACTACTTCCCTGGTGCGCCATTAGTGTCAATCCTATCTATAGCCCTTTTCCTAGTAGTGGCCCCCTCGGTCTGTCTCTCCCGGCGTGGCCCATCTTGACGAGATGTGGCCGTGATGGATCTGGCCGCCACCCTGCTGACTTCCTCAACTCGATCTGGGGCCTCCCCGATTTAGGAAATGAAGGTGAGTGGAGGGCGGCGCCGGTGGGGAAGAGGGCCGCTTTGGGTGGGGAAGAGGGAACAAGGCGGCTGTGCACGAGCGTTCGAGGGGGCCTCGTTCGCCTGATGAGATTTCTTTGTTACGATTTACACATTAATTTTCTTAAAATCGGTTATTTGCTTCCTAATTAATGTGATTGAGCGATTTTTCTTAAAATCAATTATTTGTTTTCTACTTAATGTGTATAAGCGATTTAAGGTAATGTTAATTAACTTAGATTTGATCTTTAGAGATTGATCGTGATTGATTCTACATTACTAAATAATTTGCGCCAGCATGGAAAATTCTGATATGTTCATATTTCTTTCATTGTGTGAGAGGGTAAAGCGAAAATAAATCGGTGAAGTGGGGGAGGGGATGAAAAAATATACAAAAAACCTACGAAAAAAACTAGCGAAAGTGGGAGGTGGGACGAAAAAAACCCGGAATGGAAACTACCAACTGCTCCATTAGGAGTAGAGATTCGAGGGTGCCTCATTCGCCTGATGAGATTTCTTTGTTATGATTTGCACATTAATTTTCTTAAAATCGGTTATTTGTTTCCAAATTAATGTGATTGAGCGATTTAAGGCAATGTTAATTAATTTAGATTTGATCTTTAGAGATTAATCATGATTGATTCTACATTACTAAATAATTTGTGCCAGCATGGAAAATTCTGATATGTTCAGATTTCTTTCATTGTGTGAGAGGGTGACGCGAAAATAAACCAGTGAAGTGGGGGAGGGGACGAAATTTTTTACGAAAAAGACCCAGCAAAAGTGGGAGGTGGGACGAAAAAACCCCGGAACGGAGACTAACAACTGCTCCATTAGGAGTAGAGATGAGCGATTTTCTTAAATCAATTATTGATGTGAAGTACCAATACATGATAGCAATGAACATGGCGATAGTGGTCGAAGAATGCACAAAGGCGACCGCCGTTCAAATGAATAGCACACCTGTTACAGAGACCCCGCATCGCCATCTAGAGAAGAATCATTTGGAGGAAACATAGAGTGGAGGGCCGGAGGGAAGGGAGAGGGCCGGCCGTCCCCCGTCGCCAGCCACCCTTGTTGCCGCACACGCAGGCCTACCTTCTCACCGGATCAGGTCGGAGCGGCGTCCCGAGAGAGAAGATGCACACGGTGTCCGCCCCCTCGATCTTCCTCTCCCGGCACGGCCCATCTCGACGAGATGTGGCCGTGATGGATCTGGCCGCCGCCCCGCTGACTTCCTCGACTCGATCTGGGGCCTCCTCGCTTTAAGAAAAGAAGGTGAGTGGAGGGTGGCACCGGTGGGGAAGAGGGCGGCTTTGGGTGGGGGACAGGGAACAGGGCGGCTGTGCACGGGCGCTCGAGGGGGCCTCGTTCGCCTGATGAGATTTCTTTGTTATGATTTACACATTGATTTTCTTAAAATCGGTTATTTGTTTCCTAATTAATGTGATTGAGCGATTTTTCTTGAAATCAATTATTTGTTTTCTAATTAATGTGATTGAGCGATTTAAGGAAATGTTAATTAATTTAGATTTGATATTTAGAGATTGATCGTGATTGATTCTACATTACTAAATAATTTGCGCCAGCATGGAAAATTCTGATATGTTCAGTTTTCTTTCATTGTGTGAGAGAGTGACGCGAAAATAATCCGGTGAAGTAAGGGGAGGGGGGGGACGAAATAAATCTACGAAAAAACCTATGAAAAAAACCCAGTGAAAGTGGGAGATGGGACGAAAAAACCCCCGAAACGGAGACTGCCAACTGATCCATTAGGAATAGAGATGAGCGATTTTTCTTAAAATCAATTATTTGTTTTCCAATTAATGTGATTGAGCGATTTAAGATAATGTTAATTAATTTAGATTTCATCTTTAGAGATTGATCGTGATTGATTTTACATTACGAAATAATTTGCGCCAGCATGGAAAATTATGACATGTTCAGATTTCTTTTATTATGTGGGAGGGGGACGCGAAAATATACCTATGAAGTGGGGAGGGGACGAAAAAAATCCATGAAAAAAACCTATGAAAAAAACCAGCGACAGTGGGAGGTGGGACGAAAAACCCGAAACGGAGACTACCAACTGCTCTATTAGGAGTAAATATAATGAGCTGAATCCTCACAAAAAGACCCTGAGAGAAATGAGTCATTTTTTAATAATAAAAATGAGACCTTTGCCACACTTACCAGCTCTAGTCGGCCATCTATCTGATTGTGTTTGAAAGAAAGAACAGGCGGGCTTTCCCGAGGTCCGTTTTCATCTTCGCTCCAGAAAAGGAAAGGAACAAGAAGGCAAACCGGCCAGTGAAGCAAAGCTCAGATACAAGACGCGTCATCCCACTACCACTTTCCCGATCTGAACTCGCCATCGCCTATTTGTACCGCAAGGAACCAAATCATTCAAACCCTAGAAATCGAATTCTCCATCCCAGACCCCTGGGAGCCGCCATGCCTCGCCAGAGCCAAAAGGCCTGCAACCAGGAGAACATCATCATCGACCTTGACGGCGACGACAACAGCGACCAAGGTGAGCGCGCGATCGACGACCAACCTGGTCCTTTTCCCTTTCCATCCGCTTGATCTGCTCATCACGGTGGTGTTGGGCCTTGGGCGTCCCCCGTGATCTTCTCTGTTGGTCTCTGAGACTCTGACGGTGTTGCATAGAGTGGTGTATTTTTGTTCGATGGTTGGTAGGATAGGTGCAATATGGCGCTGGTCACTCCCGTCTTCTGTTCAGATTAGATTAGATTAGCTTTGCTCCTTGTTTAATTTCTTGCAAACGAAGAATGTTGGAAATAGCTCCTCAAATTATATTTCTGGGCGGATTCTATTGGTTATTTTAAACGACTGCATGCTCCACGTTTGGATTACACTATTGCTTCTTGGAAACGGACAGGAATTCCTAGGATCATTAGCCGGTTAGATAGAATTCATGGTATTAATTTGGGTGATGTCTTTTATACGACATGGATATTTAGAGGGTCTGGTCAGATATTAAAAACAACGATTAATATCTCGCTCTGAATCAAGGTTAAAGTTATATAAACCTACATATGCATAAGATTATTGAAAGGTCAGTAGATCCAATGAGCCATTTTAGTGGTTTATTCAGTTCAGATTAGACTTTCATATCTAGAACAATGGTGATTAGATGTTCATGACTCGGTTTCGTGGTGAGATCTGGTGCTTTCATAGATTAACCATCTAGGGCACAGAGCCTTGGCGTTTTTTTTGCGTACTGCCTTGGTGTTGTTGTTTAATGAATTTTTCACCTATAAGTAGTATGTATCTTTGTATACATAAATTTGCCAAGTTCTACTAGCATCACCACATCTAGGGGTTAGGGCAATGGAAAGGCTGCTTAGCTAGTATTCAAGCACTAATCAGTGGTGTGATCGATCAATTACCACCGTTTATAACATCTAATCACGGTTCATAATTTTGTCCTTCTGTTTCGGTAGCTTTACAAGATTTGATAGTTATGATTTTATGTATGTGACATAGTATGACTACCAACTCACTCGTCACTTGTGTTTAGTGGTTGTTTTCGTAATTTCAAGCTAAACTATTTTTGATGTAGTTTAACTTAAAGTTGGAGGTTTACTAATCATTGGAAATGCTTAGCTCTTATCTAATTTCAATGGCCTAACTCTTCATGTCAATTACAATACACCATTTGTTTAATATGGCTGCATATGTTTTTAGCACAATCTAGGAGTTTACCCGATTATTAATTAATTATAGGACATGCTATTTTTTTAGCTTTTGTATTGTTTCGCTGGATACATTACCTAGTGCACAGGAGGATCACATTCTAGGCTGTTTAACAATCATACACAGGCATTTATTCCACAAGGGAAATTATTTTGTCATCTAGGAAGCAAATCACTTCCTCTTGATTCATTATATCACTATTTTAGTGATCTAAACGCTCTTATATTTCTTTTAGGGGGGAGAACTTTATTATATCATTGTAAACAGTAGTAACTTAGCTAGTTCACTGGTCATGAACCAGGGTTGTACCATTTTCTTTTAAAAGAAAAATATCGATCTTGTAAGTGCTTGATTTACAATTTTTTATATACTTTCCCATATTCATATTGTAAACATGATGACTTGTTGTTAATTGTGCAACTTTTATGTGTTGTATCTTACTTTAGTCTTACGTTCACCCCTATATGTGGCTTTTCAAGATGATTTTACTACATAGTACAAAATAGTTACACAAGAGTGTTTTTTTTAATTCACGCGGTCTAACATGGCGTGAGCGTGTAAGCGTGCACGTGCGTGCACATGCATGAGTGTTATCTCCATGTCATTTCTATTTTTCCTTGTGTAGAATGCCAAAATAAGTGCTCCCAGACAAGCAAAGGCAGAGAAGTTAAGACGCGACGGAGCTTGAAAAATGAACTACCCTCCTTTCAAGATCAACCCGCTCTAAAAAAAAGGTCCCGCATTAGCAGGAGGGACAAAACAAATAAAGAGATGCTAGACACTCATATTTTTGAGTTGTGCATGGAGTATGTTATGTCTTTGTCTTAGGTTGTTAGTTTTCATTTTCTTTTGATTGGAATGGTAATCTTATAATGTACTACTACAACTCTCTATGTAGGGATGTTTGGTCATGCATGGATATTAAAAAGAAGAACGATTATGCGTACCTTAATCCGTTGTGGTTTAACATGTACACCGACTGGGATGATAAATCAAGAATCCTTAAATGGATAAAAGCTAAGAAGATATTCACAAGACGATATGTTATTTGGTATGTTACTCACATTATGATCATGCAGAATCACTTATTTGATCCGCATGATACCAAATATTCACTTTGTTGACTATATATAGGGGACACTGGAGCCTTCTTGTGTTGTGCAATTTTGGCAAGACCAAGTACTTGGGTACTAAGAAGGGGCCACGCATGCTGCTACTGGATTCACTTAAAAAGGTGAAAGCGGAGAGGTTACAACCAATCATCAACAGGTTTGTTCACTTTATTTTCTCTCTCACTAAGCCATCAAAATAATTCATCTTAGCATGTTTACATATTTTGTTGTAGCATGGTTTTGCACGTAGGCAACTCAAGATACTACAATGAGATATGTTTTTTATCTCTATATATTATTAGCCCAACAAGGTGTTTAGTATTTCAAAAAACATTGTGCATTAATTTTAGTTGGAGGTTGCATGGAGTGGGCGTCAAAAGCTCCCTGATATAAGCCTTAGTTTACGTTCACATAAATGTTTTATTTACTCATCTGCATTGTCTATAACACATAATTGTCATCCTTATTCTGAATGCCCTATATTTATTAGCCCTTTATTGATGGTGTATACCAGATTCATTGTTGATATTTTAAAATTCGAAGAGTGGGAAGAGTTAGAGCAGTTCATAAATGAAGTCGAACTTGAGTTTCCTAAGGTATGGTGTTTAACTTCTGACAGTCGAACTATTTTTCATCTTTTGGAAAAAATATATCTATTATTATGTTCTATATTGTTGCTTCTTAATTATTTGGATTTCTGTTATGATATACTTAAACAAACTTGTAGGTGCCACAACAAAGTGGAGTAGATTGTGGTATGTATGTTCTCTACTTCGCGTACTGTTTTCTCACGATAAAAAAACTGGGAGAAGATTTGAGCCATCTGGTATATGTCATCCGCTTCAAACTTTACACAACATTCCTATTTGTGCCTCACAAAGTCTTTTACTAATTTGTTTGTTTAACTGATGACTTTGTTCTAAGGATGCCTTGTTCGATCCGGATGAACTGAAGAGCCTAGAGGACATACGCATAGATATTCTTTCATACAAAGAGTATGCTTATCCCTACCGTCTTTATTTAATGGTTGTTAAATTGTGATCTTATTTCCCTTGTACTTATCTGCAGGAAAATGGATGCAAAAGCTGCAGAGTAGATTGCATATCAAGATTGCTCCGGATTAAACTGTACCACCTACTTGTTGTTGGGTAATGGCAGATTGGTGCTGTTGATAATTAACATCATGCTATCTTCTCTTATGCTTCCTGCTCTTGTGTTAACTATGAATGGTTTTTGTCTCTTACTCATCAGGCAACATCATCTTGACCAACAAATCAGAGTTCATCTTCACCGGTGGCAAGTTTTGAGGAAATTTGAAGACTTCTAGTAATAAGTTAGTAATACATTCTATGCAAACAGTCAAGACAAACAAGGCTGATAGTCCAAACAGATAGCTTCAGTGACAGTCAGCACCCAGTTCATCATAAAGAATTTACAATTGTTTCCATTCATTCAAAAAATTAAGATACCAGTGTAAGTGCATTTGATGGATTTTTTTGGAAACTATATTTGATTTTTTTTGAAAAGGAGGATTACCCCGGCCTCTGCGGCCAAATTATTAAAAGTGGCAGCAAAAAACAAAGTCTGAAATCCAGTAATCCAGTACAGCTCGTAAACGGAGCAAAAAGAAAAATGAAAACATTCTGCATTTGATGTATTTAGTTTGCACTTCTGCATAACCAACTTATAATTGCTGCATGGAATGTGATCGACTATAACCACCATTTCCTTTCTGGATGGATTATTTATGCATTGTTGTTCTTTCACGCTTATGATAGACAAAAAAAAGAAGAAACGAAAAAACTAATAAACCGGAAAAAACATGAAACCCAAGAGAAAAAACAAAAACAACCGTCCGATGCAGGAAGCACCCACCGGCGGCAAATGGCGGCGCTGGAGTGCTCCCTCGCATGGTAGACTACCCGCTGGAATCCCCATCTAGGGGGTATCCCTTAGTTAGTTGCTCCCTTTGCGTCTAACGAGCGAACCTTGATCATTACATCAGGTGTTTGCTCCATGGTGGGGTCTGCGGGACGGTAGTTGGCCCAACAATACTGGGGAGCATGCGGAAAAGAATTAATTGGGCTAGGCCCAGTTAGCTGTTTTCTACCCAAAAGATTGCCAACAGTAAAATTAAATATATGTTTTTTTACATATTAAAGTAAGAAAACTACTCCCTCCGATCCATATTAATTGTCGTTAATTTAGTACAAAGGGAGTACATAAATTTGGTGTTTGCTCCATTGAGGCAGCGAGTGATTGATGAATCAAATTCCCCTTTCTCCTTCTCCAAGCTCTCCCCTCTCACCTACTATCCTCACCTACTCCGATCCGATCCCGATCCCCTCCTCTCTCCTTCCTCTGGGTCATGATAATTTGGTACTCAGAGCCTAGATTTTTTTCCCACCACCCCACGCCGCCGCGATTCTCATATTCTCTCGGTCGCCGGTAACATCCACCGGGTCAGGTGCAAGCCGCTCCGGCGAGTTTGCACAAAATCCTGCTCGGGGTTCGGTCGATTTGGAGCGAGACCACGGCGCTGTCCAAACACTTGGCGCAGACCCGCCGTGTTCTCGACGCGATGTCGGAGACCACCGACAAGCTGCAGAACTTGCTGGAGTTGGTCATCCACCGCCTCGATGGAAGCCAGAAGACGGCCGACGAGCGACACCAGGCGCAGCTCTCCTACAACGAACAGGTCTTCATCGAGCTCAAGCACCTCTCCAAGCAGATTGATCTCACCCAGGCAGATGTGGATGAGGCGCGCAAGGCTGCGCCCATGGTCGACCCCCCCGCCGCGCACCACACCACCATGACACCCTCAGGAATTTCAACGACGGTGGGCTCCTCTGCACCACCACCGCCCCCGTCATCTCGTCCCATGCCTCCCCTTCTCTACATGGATGGAGCAGCCCAGCTGCCCTTTGCGCGGCTGGTCAACCACGGGTCGCCTCTGTCGCTCTAGCCCTCACCGACGGCTTCAGATCGAGAGCGCGGGACAGATCTCTACACCAAACCACCGAAGCATGATTTTCCATGCTTCGATGGCAACGCCCTGCGCATCTGGCTCGAGCGGTGCGTCTCTTACTTCGAGCTGTACCGCGTGCCACCGCACAGCTGGGTCACCACGGCCTCGCTGTACATGGATAGCCTGACAGCGATGTGGCTACAGGCTCATCGTCAGAAACCTTCAGGGTTGTCTTGGGCAGCTTTTCGTGCAACAATGGCAGAGGAATTCGGGCTCGAGGAGTTCGAAGCACAAATGCATGAGTTGGTCCAGTTGCGGCAGACTGGGAGTGTGCAAGAGTATCGTCAGCAGTTCGAGACATTGATGTACCATCTTCTGTCTCTTGATCCGCATTTGAGCACGCAGTTTTTCATCTTTCAGTTCCTGCTCGGTCTCAAGGACGAGCTTCGACTGGGCGTCCGCTTGCAGGCCCCCACCTGTATCACTCGAGTGGCCGTTTTCGCAAGAATTCAGGAAGATGAATTGGAGAGACAACACGCACAGCGCCAATGGATCGTACTAGTGGTTCGTCCACCTCCACAAGCAGCAACAACAGCCACCATTCCAGCCCGGGCAGCAGCACAACCACGCCCAACAAACTACGACTTTGCTCAGGAACGACAGTTACGAGAATTCCGACGAGCTAATGGACTGTGTTTCCGCTGTGGGGATAAATACTCCCGCGAGCATCAGTGCAATTGCGAGTTCGGAGTGGGCGTCGGAGAAATTCTGTCCGATGAAACCGTGCTCGCGCTGCAACTGCTGGATGCACCAGTGCAATAGGAACCAGAATACTGCTCTCTGAGTCAGCATGCCATGTCCGGCGAGGAAGGGCCGTCCAGGATTCGCCTGTGCGCCCAAGTGGGTGATCAGATCATGCTGCTACTAGTCGATCCGGGGAGTTCTCACAGCTTCATCAGTGAGAATTTCACTGCCCGAATTGCTGCTAAGACTGAAGAACTTCCCCCTGTGTCAGTTTGTGTGGCGAATGGACAACGACTGCTTTGCAACAAGCTCTTGCGCAAATTGGCCTGGCAAGTTCCTGGTCACACCTTCAACACCGACCTCCGGGTGTTACCACTGAGTGCCTATGATGGCGTTCTGGGGGTCGACTGGCTCTCTGCCCATAGTCTGATGTTGTGCCACTGGCAACTGAAGACGATTCAGTTCGACACCGGGGGCAAGACAGTGAAACTACAGGGAGTGAAAACCACCAATCTGTCTTCCATCTCAGAGTTGGATGCTTATGAGCTGCATCAAATGGAAGTGGCCAACGATATCTAGACAACGGCCCTTGTCACAGTGGAGAAAACTGACGAGCCACCGCCTGCACTAGTCCCAGCCAACATTCAGAAAGTTCTGTGCGAGTATCAGGATGTGTTTGCTGAACCAACAACCCTGCCCCCGCGTCGTCAGCACGATCACAGCATCAACCTGGAGCCAGTCACTACACCTATCAACACAAAGACATACAGCTACTCACCGGCGCGGAAGGACGAGATCGAACGGCAAGTTCAAGAGATGCTCAACTTGGGTCTCATTGCACACAAGATGAGCCCTTACACCGCACCCGTGTTGCTCGTGAAAAAGAAGGACGACAACTGGCGTTTTTGTTTTGATTTTTGATGCCTAAATACAGTAACAGTGAAGAACAAGTTTCCACTTCCTGTGGTCGACGAGCTGCTCAACGAACTGGCCGGGGCCAAATACTTCTCCAAGGTCAATTTGCGCGTGGGATATCATCAAATTCGTATGCGGGAAGAGGATGAGGAGAAAACAGCTTTCAAGACGCATCACGGCCACTACCACTTCCGCGTCATGCCATGCGGGTTGTGCAACGCGTCGGCTACGTTTCAATGTTTGATGAACACTGTCTTCGGCCGTTACATCCGTAAGTTCATCATAATTTTTTTGGATGACATTTTAGTATTCAACATCGACCTACAGGAGCACGAAGAACACCTACGCCTCACTCTGGACCTCCTCCGCAAGCACCAGCTGTTCGCCAAGGCCAGTAAGTGTTCGTTCGCGCAAACAAGCATCGAGTACCTCGGGCATGTGATCTCTCAAGACGGCATTGCCACCGACACAAGCAAGACCAGTGCCATGCAGGCCTGGCCCGTGCCCTTGCTACCTCTTGAGCACTGCGTTGGTTTTCTCTTAAAAAGGAAAGGGTGATGCAGCAAAGTAGCGTAAGTATTTCCCTCAATTTTTGAGAACCAAGGTATCAATCCAGTAGGAGGCCATGCACGAGTCCCTCGCACCTACACAAACAAATAAAATCCTCGCAACCAACAAAATAAAGGGGTTGTCAATCCCTTCATGGTCACTTACGAAAGTGAGATCTAATAGATATGATAAGATAATATTTTTGGTATTTTTATGATAAAGATGCAAAGTAAATAAAGCAAAATAAAAACGGTAAAAGAAATAGCTTGTTGACGGAATATTAATATGATAGAAAATAGACTCAGGGGCCATAGGTTTCACTAGTGGCTTCTCTCGAGAGCATAAGTATTACGGTGGGTAAACAAATTACTGTTGAGCAATTGACAAAATTGAGCATAGTTATGAGAATATCTAGGTATGATCATGTATATAGGCATCACGTCTGAGACAAGTAGACCAACTCCTGCCTGCATCTACTTCTATCACTCCACACATCAACTGCTATCCAGCATGCATCTAGAGTATTAAGTTCAAAAGAACAGAGTAACGCTTTAAGCAAGATGACATGATGTAGAGGGATAAACTCATGCAATATGATATAAACCCCATCTTGTTATCCTCGATGGCAACAATACAATACATGCCTTGCTGCCCCTACTATCACTGGGAAAAGACACCTCAAGATTGAACCCAAAGCTAAGCACTTCTCCCATTGCAAGAAAGATCAATCTAGTATTCCAAATCAAACTAATAATTCAAAGAGAATTGCAAAGATAACCAATCATACATAAAATATTTCAGAGAAGATTCAAATATTGTTCATAGATAAACTTGATCACAAACCCACAATTCATTGGTCTCAACAAACACACCGCAAAAGAAGATTACATCGAATAGATCTCCACAAGAGAGGGGGAGAGCATTGTATTGAGATCCAAAAAGAGAGAAGAAGCCATCTAGCTAATAACTATGGACCCGAAGGTCTGAGGTAAACAACTCACACATCATCGGAGAGGCTATGGTGTTGATGTAGAAGCCCTCCGTGATCGATGCCCCCTCCGGCGGAGCTCCGGAAAAGGCCCCAAGATGGGATCTCACGGGTACAAAAGGTTACGGCGGTGAAATTAGGGCATGGAACAATGTCCAAAACAGAATATAATATAGCATGGAACAATAAAAAATTATAGATATATTGGAGACGTATCAGCCCTCGACACCAACCGAGCTGCGGGGCTTCCTGGGGTTGACAGGCTATTACCGCAAGTTTGTTCCTCACTATGGCATCATCGCCAAACCCCTGACACAGTTCGCTCGAAGAAAGGGTTTGTCTGGAGCGACAAGGCACAACAAGCATTCGAATTCGACATGCTCAAGCAGGCGATGGTGAGCACGCCGGTCTTGGCCCTTCCCAACTTCACGCGTCCGTTCGCCATCGAGACCGATGCATGCGACACTGGCGTGGGCGCGGTGCTCACACAAGACGGCCACCCTGTCACCTACCTCAGCAAAGCTCTCGGAGTGCGAAATCAGAAGCTCTCCACATATGAAAAGGAATTCCTCGCAGTGATATGGCCATCGACAAGTGGAGACCATATTTGCAACGCGCCCCATTCAAAATTGTCACCGACCACAAGAGGCTATGTGCGCTGGGCGATCAACAGCTGTTCACCGACCTGCAACGCAAGGCCATGTCGAAGATGGTGGGCCTCCCTTTCTCCTTCTGCTACAAGAAAGGCATCGACAACGGCGCCGCCGATGCTCTATCTCGAGTTGGCCACCTCCTGGCACTCGACGCACTGCCCATGTGCCAACCACAGTGGCTGCAAGAGGTGGCGAACTCCTACGACACTGACCCCTAGTCGCAAGAATTGCTCGCCAAGCTAGCAGTCGTGGGCGAGGACGATCAAGGCCGCACACTGCAGAATGTGATGATTCGCCAACGCGGCCGCCTGTGCATCAGCACCAACTCCACACTACAGACCAAGCTCATCACCGCACTCCACCACCGCGCTGTGGGGGGGCACTCTGGCGCCACAACCACCTACCATCGGGTGCGCAAGCTCTTCGCCTGGCCCAGTCTCAAGCGCGCCATGGAGGATTTCGTTCGCAAGTGCGGAATATACTAGCACGCCAAGCATGAGAACAAGCACCCGGCCAGCAAGCTGCAGCCCCCTGCCGATTCCTGACGCGCCATGGCAGGACGTGACCATGGACTTCGTCGAGGGTCTACCCAAATCCGAAGGCTGCGACTCCATCATGGTCGTCGTCGATCGGCTGACCAAGTTTGCACAGTTTGTGCCACTCCATCACCCCTTCATGGCGGCGCAGGTGGCCCGCCCGTTCTGGGAGCACATCATCAAGTTGCACGGCGTCCCTCGCTCCATCGTCTCCGATCGAGACAAAATCTTCACCAGCGTGATGTGGCGGGAACTGCTCGCCGCGGCCGGCACCAAGCTCCTCTACTCCACCGCCTACCACCCCCAGATGGACGGCCAGATGGAACGAGTCAACCAGTGCCTCGAGATGTACCTTCGAGGTGCCGTTCACGACACCCCGCGGCAATGGCGCAAGTGGCTGGCGGCAGCGGAGTTCTGGTACAACTCCACGCATCAAGCGTCCCTCAAGTGCTCACTCTTCAGGTCGCTCTACGATGTCGACCCCAATCTGGGTGGCTTGCCGCACTACAACGCCGACACGAAACCGAGCGCGCCAGCAGGGGAACTGGACTGGGCCGCGCACACGCAGCGACTCCGTGCTCAGCTTGCCCGCGCCCAAGGACACTTCAAGAAGCAGGCCGATCGTCACCGTGCCGAGCGCGTGTTCGACGTCGGAGAACAAGTGCTCCACAAGCTGCAGCCGTACGCACAGTCGTCGGTTGTCAATCGCCCCTGCCGGAAGCTCTCCTACAAGTTCTACGGTCCGTTCGCGGTGACCGAACGGATCAAATTCCCCTTTCCCCTTCTCCAAGCTCTCCCCTCTCACCTGCTATCCTCACCTACTCCGATCCGACCCCGATCCCCTCCTCTCTCCTTCCTCTGGGTCGTGACAGCGTTGTGGCACTGTAACCCTATCATCTTCCCCAGATCCATCTCATCGGCTCTCACCCTCTTGATCTTCTCCACCAAATCCCTTTCTATTAATCTCCACACCACACTATGCCTTCTCCGACTCATGGTCTCCTCCATCAACGCATTTTATCAAGATCCAGTCCCATTCTCGCTATCCTTCGATGCATACGATGCCACCGTTGCTAAGCATGTTCAGTCGTATGCCGTCTAATTGCAAGCTCCCTCAAAAGTTATGGACAGAAAAGCACATAAACTGTTCACCCCTTGCTCTTGAACATCTCCAAGTTGAAAGGCCAAAGACCATCATGGTGAGTGACACAATCCATCTGATTTGTACATATGATCTTGGTTCCAAACATATTTTTTTAATTACCCCTCTCACTTTCGTGGCGTGACAAGTTATAGGGGATCACACAGTTTGCAAGCTATTTGTTAGCTCAAACTACTAGTGGTGTACTGATTTATACCTACAATGGAGGATTGACCGAAGCACTCCAGTGAGTGCAGTCTATAAAACGCGCACACACATTCACTCGAACGGAGTACTACTTGAGGCTGCTTGCCTTGTATTGAAATTGGAATGGCCTGATTACAAACCGATGTGCATCAGCCCTTTATATAGTTGTACATACCGACTTAGGTAGGTCATGGTTGATGTATTAGATGTTCCCAGCACACTGCTTACATACTACTCCCTTGCAAGCTGAATTAGTTTGCAAAAACGTCTTACATTATGGGGCGGAGGGAGTAGATTTCTTAGCTACTAAGCTACAATTGCTCTTGCCAGTAAAACGAATTTTACTGTTGCCGACATGCAGCCATGCATGTGTCGTAGACAGGGGTGAAGTCCACACTATTCTCCTTGCAATTGCTTCTATGTGGCATTTATATCCTCGATTGTTTTCTCAAATGCATCATGATTGATTAGTTTAACTGTGGGCTTGTTCTTGGAGGTGTGCGTAAATCATTACCAATGGTGTTGTCACGGAAATAGAATTCAGCCGGTGTGAAACCCACATATAACCTCAAGACAAAGTTCATGTTGTACTTTT
>NC_041384.1:652211304-652215064 GCF_002162155.2 Triticum dicoccoides | reverse complement strand
GCTCTAGCAAATATCAACATGTTTATTCAGTTATTGAGCCCACAAGCAAGCCTGTTAATTTTTTTTTCAGTTCTAATGAGACTCTATTTTTCACGGCTACCATTTGCATTTTCTGATGTTTAATGATGTGATGTTCTTAGCAATAGATCTCAGGGGTAAACAAGTACTCGTTGTGATTTTTAATTCTGTTTTGCATTTGCTATTAGCTAAGCGCGGCAATGAAAATCAAGAAATGAGTTGCACCCTTTCTCATCTAAGAATAAACTTTTTATAACATAATCTATATATTTTCATTTCAGTTTTTACCTTAGTGCATCTACCCTGATTGACAACACGTCTTCTGCAGGATTCATCCTAATTCTTCAAACAATGATTAGCCGTCTCCTTTTGCCATTTCAATTAGAGAAGCTCGGGAGGAATACAAAGATGTAATTGCAACGATCAAGAACACAAAACAACCACTGTTCTTTTAATTTAAAATGCGAGTCCACAACTAAATACACCGCTAACAAATTGTCTGGCGACCATCCATTCTTTGGGTACATTGTTGGCCACCAAGACACCAGCAAGCAACATCAAATAGATAATGTTAAGAATATCATTCATGCTTAGAAATTGCTATAATTTTACCCTGCAATATATATTGACACCAAAAATAAATTCGAATCACTTATATATGAAATATATCACAATGTTAATTATTATCACCTCTATATGAATCCTACCATATTATTGATTTAAATTGGCATCTTCTTAGTTATGTGGACGTTACTCAAAATTCACAATAAATTCCCACTGCAACGCGCGGGGTACCACCTAGTTTTGATAGAAGTGAAGTCATAGTATTATGGTACTTCAAGGAAGAAAAACTGAAGTTTGCAAATCATCTTGATTGAAAACTTGGTTCCTTTCCTACCTCTTATTTGGGTATTCTAGTTAGTGACTCTTGGCTTGTGATGAAGGATCTTCATCCGGTGGTGACCAAGATTCATCATCGAACGAACCTTGGAAGGGGAGGGTACTTTCCAAGGCGTCAAGGACCGTCCTTATAAATTCGTCCTTGGCGAGTCTTCCCATGTTTATCATGGGATTTACCTTCTTCATGAATGATTGCACGAGGAGATTGCCAAGCAACAGTCCAGATTCTTTTGGTCTGGAGAGGGAGGCAAGCAGAAGTATCATATGGTCAAATGCTCTGAGCTTTGCAAGCCTAAGTATCAGAGGGTCTTTGCATTATTAGCTCCAAATGTATGAACATCGCTCTCCTCGGTTCTAGCGCATTTCCAATAATGATGGCAGTCTTTGGCTAGATATCATCAAGGTCAAATACTTAAGGGGCCAGCCACTTGCTTTCTGTCAACGCTACTAGCTCTCAGTTTTGGCAAGCCGTAGTTCAATTGATGCTGGTGCTCCGATTAGGCTCGTCCATCTCGGCGGGTACAGGGACAATGACCCTGTTTTGGTTTGATCGAAGGGTCGACAATCAACCGTTGGGCACCTATTTCCCTATCCTATTCTTCATATGTGCCCTACCCAACATCTAGGCAGAGACCGCCCTCCAGGACCTAGGGCAACTCACATTCAGACGCTCGTTCAGGCCTGTTGAGCTTTATGCATGGGAAGAATTGCTAGACTGCGTTGCCCTTCACTCCCCCTCCGCCCATCCGGACAACATACCTTGGCACCTAGAGGCTTCAGGGCGTTTCTATACCAAGTCACTATACCGACGCATTGCTCACTTAGAGGGGGCAGAGGAGTTGTCTCAAATTCGGAACGTCCAAATTCCTTTAAAATATGGATCTTCCTTTGGTAGCTCATTTGCGGTAGGGTATCTTTAGGGGTGGAAGTACACAAGCACAATGGCCCAGGCAATGGCATGTGCCCACTATGCTTGGTGCAAGAGGACTTGAAAATTTCTCGGATTTCTTTAGAGATCTTCAGGCTTGCTCTCCCTTCGACTGGCAATGATTGTGGCTGGTTTTTGGTGGGATGTCTTGGACAGTTTGGACGATCTACAATAAGCAATTTACTGAGAAACTAATTTTTCCTCGCTCATCCAATTCTATTTACAGACTATGTGATTTCCTGCAACAATGGAAGGTCCTAAGCAAGCAACCGGAGGACGAAGCCCTCGACGATATATCTACTAGACTTCGCTCCCTTGCGCAACGCCTGATGCCACCGCCTCTGCCTTACCCGGACTAGGGTCCCTGCCTTTTTATGTTTGCGTGCGTGTGTGGGCTTGTTGTTTAGCTGGTGCCTCATGGGAAAATTTCGGGTGCTCCCCATGCTCCAACTTCAAAACATCGATTTTAAATGTTTCAAAAATTTCAGAAAAATTGTGAATGCTCACAAGGAATATGACTACAATCCCTAAAAATTTCAGGTCCAAACTCAAAATGTACATTGAGAAACAAAAAAGACAAATTCAGATGTGAATAGTGTCAAATGTTGCTTTTGTCTTTTTATGACACTATTCATTCTACATTTCACATTTTCGTTTCTTAATTTTCAGTATAAGTTTAGATCTGTAATTTTTAGGGCGTGTAGTTACATTTCTTCTGAACATTCATAATTGTTTTCAGAATTTCTTGAAACATTCAATTTTTTTTTAAATATTGGAGTATGGAGAGGATCCAAAGGATGGGAGCACCTGATATTTTCCCGTGCCTCCAAAGAGACTAAGTTCTTGTGTTGGTACTTGGATCTTATACTTTGAGAACCTTGTTGCTTGGCGGTTGCTTTATCTATAAAGCGCAGTGAAAGCCTATTTTTTTAAATGTCTGACAAACTATAGCCGCATAGAATGCACCATGGCAGTGTGGCTTAACCATGGTCCATGTATTGAGGAATTTGTGCTTCTCGATTGTAACTCTATCAACATCGAATAAACTCATTTTAACCCGAAAAAAAGGAGAACTAGTAGGCTAATCCCGGCGTCCGTTGTGTCATTTCAAATAAGTGCACTTTCAGGGATCTCGGTCCTGATATATGCTCAACCATGAAAATAAATCCAGACAGTCTTGCGAAAAAAAGAAAAAAAGACAGACAGGTAGATTTCTCAAAGAAATCTATCATGAACTAGTAAAACGGCCGTGCGTTGCTACGGGCTCTTTGTTTATAACAATAGTTCAACATCAGTTATGTATAATATATACTTTACCCTTGTATTAATTATGCTTACGCATCATTGTCGACCTTCTTTGATGTAAAGACACTCTTTCTCACTTTGTCTCTCATCTCCAACACTCTTCTTTCTCTCCCTCTCTCCATCCATTTCCCTATTGTGCCCTCATCTTCTCTGTCATCTCAAATTCCCTCAATCAGTTATTTAAGTGTTCGACTATACACAAAATAATATTTTCCAGTGTAATATTTTCAGGACTAAGAGCATATCCAATAGACGGTCCATATGTAAAAATAACCAACTTTTGAATCTTCCGAGGCAAAAAATATCTCTCCAACAAATGGTCCATATGCAAAAAAAAATTACATTTACACCTCCACAAGATTTAAAATACAACACCTCGCGGTGCAAATTTACATCTCCGGAGGCAGGAGATGTAAAAACCGTGGCCGCGCACCAACGCCCAACCGTCCTTCAGTTCATTTCCCCACTTCTTCCTCCCGCCCGCCCGCCGCCGCCCCGCCGCAGCTCCCCGCCGCCGCCCGCCGCGGATCCAGCCCCGTCCCTACCCCCACTGCCGATTCCACCCTGCCTGGACCGCCGCCCGCCGTCGTACGGGTGGATCGGGCCGAC
>NC_041384.1:652183316-652211009 GCF_002162155.2 Triticum dicoccoides | reverse complement strand
GCCTCTGCCCGCCCCGCCCGCACTGCTCGCTACCGCTGCGCGCCCTTTCTGGCACTGCACGCCGCCGCCCCGCTCGGTCCGCCTCCGCCCCACACCGCACGCAGCCGCCCGCTCCCCGCTCGGCCGCCGCCCCGACCTCTCTCCATCTGTCGCTGCCCTGACTTGCGTCGGCCGCCGCCGCCGCCCAATGGCGCCGAAGAAGACGCCGAAGGGCTAGTCGGCTTTCTTCGGCGTGAGGGTGAAGCCCTCGGGAACTTCGGAGTGGAGTTCTCCAACGCCGGGGGGCGTTGGTGACTCGGCACGTATCCCACCGCCGATGAGGTTGCGCGTGCCTACGACGTGGCGGTGTGGCGTGTCGGACGGCCGAAGACGGACCTCAACTTCTCGGCAATCAAGACCTGGGCGGTGGCGGAGTGGCTCGTGCTGCAGGGCATCCGAATGGAGGAGATGCCGATGACGAAGAAGAAGAGACCGACGATTGTTGTCACTCCCGGTGAGAGCGACGAGGTGGCGATGGCTCAGTTTGCAGGGGTGTATCCTGTTGGGGAACATAGTGATTTCAAATTTCTCCTACGCACACACAAGATCATGGTGATGCATAGCAACGAGAGGGGAGAGTATCGTCTACGTACCCTCGTAGACCATAAGCGGAAGCTTTATGACAACGCGGTTGATGTAGTCGTACGTCTTCATGATCGACCGATCTAGCACCGAAGGTACGACACCTCCGTGATCTGCACACGTTCAGCTCGGTGACGTCCCGCGAACTCACGATCCGGTAGAGCTTCGAGGGAGAGTTTCGTCAGCACGACGGTGTGATGACGGTAATGATGATGCTACCGGAACAGGGCTTCGCCTAAGCACCGCTACGATATAACCGACGTGGATTATGGTGGAGGGGGGCACCGCACACGGCTAAAAGATCAATGATCAACTTGTGTGTCCATGGGGTGCCCCCTCCCCCGTATATAAAGGAGTGGAGGAGGGGGAGGGGGCCGACCTCTATAGGCGCGCCCAAGGGAGTCCTACTCCCACCGGGAGTAGGATTCCCCCTTCCCTTGTTTGGTTTTAGGAGAGAAGGAAGGAGGAGGAAGAAGGAAGGAAAGGGGGGCCCGGCCCCCCTCCCAATTCAGATTGGGCTTGGGGAGGGGGGGGTGCCCTCTCCTTTGCTTCTTCTCCCTCTCTTTCACTAAGGCCCAATAAGGCCCAGATACCTCCTGATACTCCGGTATACTCCCGATTTCACCCGGAACCATTCCGATGTCCAAACATAGGCTTCCAATATATCGATCTTTACGTCTCGACCATTTCAAGACTCCTAGTAATGTCCGTGATCAAATCCGGGACTCCGAACTACCTTCGGTACATCAAAACACATAAACTCATAATACTGATCGTCACCGAACGTTAAGCGTGCGGACCCTATGGGTTCGAGAACTATGTACACATGACCGAGACATGTCTCCGGTCAATAACCAATAGCGAAACCTGGATGCTCATATTGGCTCCTACATATTCTACGAAGATCTTTATCGGTCAAACCGCATAACGATATACGTTATTCCCTTTGTCATCGGTATGTTACTTGCCCGAGATTCGATCATCGCTATCTCAATAACTAGTTCAATCTCGTTACTGGCAAGTCTCTTTACTCGTTCAGTAATGATACATCCCGTAACTAACTCATTAGCTACATTGCTTGCAAGGCTTATTTTGATGTACATTACCAAGAGGGCCCAGAGATACCTCTTCGACAATCGAAGTGACAAATCCTAATCTTGATCCATGCCAACTCAACAAACACCTTTAGAGACACCTGTAGAGCACCTTTATAATAACCCAATTACGTTGTGACGTTTGGTAGCGCACAGAGTGTTCCTCCGGTATTCGGGAGTTGCATGATCTCATAGTCATAGGAAAGTTATGGAGAAAGGAATAGCAACAAAGTAAACGATCATCGTGCTTAGCTAACAGATGGGTCAAGTCAATCACATCATTCTCTAATGATGTGATCCCGTTAATCAAATGACAACTCATATTTATGGCTAGGAAACTTAACCATCATTGATTGAACGAGCTAGTCAAGTAGAGGCATACTAGTGACACTCTGTTTTTCTATGTATTCACACATGTACTAAGTTTCCGGTTAATACAATTCTAGCATGAATACTAAACATTTATCAGGATACAAGGAAATATAAATAACAACTTTATTATTGCCTCTAGGGCATATTTCCTTCACATCTCGAGTATGCCCAGACCGAGCAGGTGTTCTACTGGAATCGTGATGCCGAGAAGAAGAAGAAGGAGGAGGAGGAGGAGGAGGTGAAGAAAGAGGACGAGGCCGGCCCCTCGACGATAATCCCCATCCTCCATCATCGTTGGAGGAGGACGAGGAGTTCTGGGGGCTCTTGGATGACTCCAATGAGTCGTACGGGATGCCCTCGCGAGTAGTTCTGCTAGTTTAAATTTATGTCATCTATGTTTGAATTTGATGTTTGAACTATGTTGATATGAAGTAGTAGTTGGTCGTTTTCAGAATTTTACATCTTTGTTTTGGGCCATCTGTTGGAGTTGCTCTTTTACATCTCCGTTTTGGACCATCTGTTGGAGTTAAGCCTTTTTTGGAGATGTAAAAAACTCTTTTTGGTGATGTAAATTTTTACATCACCGGTTTGGATCACCAAAATATACATCATCTATTGGAGATGCTCTAAGCATTATATTTGCCACCACAACAAAATGAATTTCATGGAAATTGTTTTGGGTGATTCGCTCTATCCTTAAAAGTTTTCAGGGGTCATGAGAAATATTTTGTGGAGCACTACAACACACTCCACACATATGATGGCGTAATTTTTCATTTTCTGATAAGAAACGTATATTTTATCTATTTGTGTGAAACTTGTTGGGGAACGTAGCAGAAATTCAAAATTTTTCTACGTGTCACCAAGATCTATCTATGGAGAGACCAGCGACGAGTAGAAAGAGAGTGCATCTACATACCCTTGTAGATCGCTAAGCGGAAGCGTTCAAGTGAACGGGGTTGATGGAGTCGTACTCGTCGTGATTCAAATCACCGATGATCCTAGTGCCGAACGGACGGCACCTCCGCGTTCAACACACGTACAGCCCGGTGACGTCTCCCACGCCTTGATCCAGCAAGGAGAGAGGGAGAGGTTGAGGAAGACTCCATCCAACAGCAGCACAACGGCGTGGTGGTGGTGGAGGAGCGTGGCAATCCAGCAGGGCTTCGCCAAGCACCATGGGAGAGGAGGAGTAGGGAGAGAGGTAGGGCTGTGCCAGAACTTCGTGTATAGCTCCCATGCGCCTCCCCACTATATATAGGGGTGGAGGGGCTGGTTTCTTGCCCTCCAAGTCCATTGGGGCGTTGGCCAAGGTGGGAGGAAAGAAATCTCATTATTTCCTTCCCCACCGATTGTTATCCCCCCTTTTTAGGGATCTTGATCTTATCCCTTCGGGATATGATCTTATTCCTTCTAAGGGGGGATCTTGGTGCGCCTTGACCAGGGGTGTGGGGCCTTGACCCCACTACCCACGTCCATGTGGGTCCCCCCATGCAGGTGGGCCCCACTCCGGAACCTTCTAGAACCTTCCCGGTACAATACCGAAAAATCCCGAACATTTTTCGGTGGCCAAAATAGGACTTCCCATATATAAATCTTTACCTCCTGACCATTCCGGAACTCCTCGTGACGTCCGGGATCTCATCCGGGACTCCGAACAACATTCGGTAACCACATACAAACTTCCTTTATAACCCTAGCGTCATCGAACCTTAAGTGTGTAGACCCTACGGGTTCGGGAGACATGTAGACATGACCGAGACGTTCTCCGGTCAATAACCAACAGCGGGATCTAGATACCCATGATGGCTCCCACATGTTCCACGATGATCTCATCGGATGAACCACGATGTCAAGGACTTAATCAATCCCGTATTCAATTCCCTTTGTCTATCGGTATGTTACTTGCCCGAGATTCGATCGTCGGTATCCAATACCTTGTTCAATCTCGTTACCGGCAAGTCACTTTACTCGTTCCGTAACACATCATCCCGTGATAAACTCCTTGGTCACATTGCGCATATGATGATGTCCTACCGAGTGGGCCCAGAGATACCTCTCCGTTTACACGGAGTGACAAATCCCAGTCTCGATCCGCATAAAACAATAGATACTTTCGGAGATACCTGTAGTGCACCTTTATAGTCACCCAGTTACGTTGTGACGTTTGATACACCCAAAGCACTCCTACGGTATCCAGGAGTTACACGCTCTCATGGTCGAAGGAAGAGATACTTGACATTGGCAAAGCTCTAGCAAATGAACTACACGATCTTTTGTGCTAGTCTTAGGACTGGGTCTTGTCCATCACATCATTCTCCTAATGATGTGATCCCGTTATCAACGACATCCAATGTCCATAGCCAGGAAACCATGACTATCTGTTGATCACAACGAGCTAGTCAACTAGAGGCTCACTAGGGACATATTGTGGTCTATGTATTCACACGTGTATTACGATTTCCGGATAATACAGTTATAGCATGAATAAAAGACAATTATCATGAACAGGGAAATATAATAATAATACTTTTATTATTGCCTCTAGGGCATATTTCCAACAGTCTCCCACTTGCACTAGAGTCAATAATCTAGTTGACATCGCCATGTGATTAACACTCACAGGTCACATCGCCATGTGACTAATACCCAAGAGTTTACTAGAGTCAGTAGTCTAGTTCACATCACTATGTGATTAACACTCAATGAGTTTTATGTTTGATCATGTTGCTTGTGAGAGAGGTTTTAGTCAACGGGTCTGAACCTTTCAGATCCGTGTGTGCTTTACAAATCAGTATGTCATCTCCTAGATGCAGCTACCACGCTCTATTTGGAGCTATTCCAAACAACTGTTCTACTTGGAGCTATTCTAAATTATTGCTCCATTATATGTATCCGGTCTCTCTACTCAGAGTTATCCGGATAGGTGTCAAGCTTGCATCGTCGTAACCTTTACGACGAACTCTTTTACCACCTCCATAATCGAGAAAATTCCTTAGTCCACTAGTTACTAAGGATAACTTTGACCGCTGTCCTGTGAGCCATTCTTGGATCACTCTTGTACCCCTTGACTGACTCATGGCAAGGCACACTTCAGGTGCGGTACACAGCATAGCATACTGAAGAGCCTACGTCTTAAGCATAGGGGACGACCTTCGTCCTTTCTCTCTATTCTGCCGTGGTCGAGCTTTAAGTCTTAACTTCGTACCTTACAACTCAGGCAAGAACTCCTTCTTTGACTGGTCCATCTTGAACACCTTCAAGATCATGTCAAGGTATGTGCTCATTTGAAAGCATTATTAAGCATTTTGATCTATCCTTATAGATCTTGATGCTCAATGTTCAAGTAGCTTAATCCAGGCTTTCCATTGAAAAACACTTTCAAAATAACCCTATATGCTTTCCAGAAATTCTACGTCATTTCTGATCAACAATATGTCAACAACATATACTCATCAGAAATTCTATAGTGCTCCCACTCACTTCTTTGGAAATACAAGTTTCTCATAAACTTTGTACAAACCCAAAATTTTTGATCATCATCAAAGCATACATTCCAACTCCGAGATGCTCACTCCAGTCCTTAGAAGGATTGCTGGAGCTTTGCATACTTATTAGCATCTTTCGGGATTGACAAAACCTTCCGGTTGTATCACATACAACCTTTCCTCATTAAAATCGTCGAGGAAACAATGTTTTGACATCCTATCTGCAAGATTTCATAAATAATGCAGTAATCCCTAATATAATTCCAACAGACTCTTAGCATCGCTACGAGTGAGAAAATCTCATCGTAGTCAACTCCTTGAACTTGTCGGAAAACATCTTAACGACAAGTCGAGCTTTCTTAATGGTGACATTTACCATCATTGTCCGTCTTCCTTTTGAAATCCATCTGTACTCATTAGCCTTACGACCATCGAGCCGTTCTGCCAAAGTCTACACTTTGTTTTCATACATGGATCCTCTCTCGGATTTTATGGCCTCAAGCCATTTATCGGAATCCGGGCCCACCATCGCTTCTCCATAGCTCGTAGGTTCATTGTTGTCTAGCAACATGACCTTCAAGACAGGATTACGTACCACTCTGAAGTAGTACGCATCCTTGTCATCCTACGAGGTTTGGGAGTGACTTGATCCGAAGTTTCATGATCAATATCATAAGCTTCCACTTCAATTGGTGTAGGTGCCACAGGAACAACTCCCTGTGCCCTGTCACACACTAGTTGAAGAGACGGTTCAATAACCTCATCAAGTCTCCACCATCCGCCCACTCAATTCTTTCGAGAGAAACTTTTCCTCGAGAAAGGACCCGATTCTAGAAACAATCCATATTGCTTTCGGATCTGAATTAGGAGGTATACCCAACTATTTTGGGTTTCCTATGAAGATGCATTTTATCCGCTTTGGGTTCGAGCTTATCAACCTGAAACTTTTTCATATAAGCGTCGCAGACCCAAACTTTTAAGAAACGACAACTTAGGTTTCTCTAAACCATAATTCATACGGTGTCATCTCATCGGAATTACGTGGTGCCCTATTTAAAGTGAATGTGGTTGTCTCTAGTGCCTAACCCATGAACGATAGTGGTAATTCGATAAGAGACATCATGGTACGCACCATATCCAATAGGGTGCAACTATGATGTTCGGACACACCATCACATTATGGTGTTCCAGGCGGTATTAATTGCGAAACAATTTCCACAATGTCTTAATTGTGTGACAAAACTCGTAACTCAGATATTCATCTCTATGATCATATCATAGACATTTTATCCTCTTGTCACAATGATCTGCTACTTCACTCTGAAATTACTTGAACCATTCAATAATTCAGACTTGTGTTTCATCAAGTAAATATACTCAACATTTACTCGAATCATCTGTGAAGTAAGAACATAATGATATTCACTGCATGCCTCAGCACTCATTCGACTGCACACATCAAAATGTGTTACTTCCAACAAGTTGCTATCTTGTTCCATCTTACTGAAAATGAGGCTTTTCAGTCATCTTGCCCATGTGGTATGATTTGCATATCTCAAGTGATTCAAAATCAAGTGAGTCCGAACGATCCATTTGCATGGAGTTTCTTCATGCATATACACCAATAGACATGGTACGCATGTCTCAAACTTTTCAAAAACGAGTGAGTCCAAAGATCCATCAACATGGAGCTTCTTCATGCGTTTTATACCATTATGACTTACATGGCAGTGCCACAAGTAAGTGGTACTATCATTACTATCTTATATCTTTTGGCATGAAAATGTGTATCACTACGACCGAGATTCAATAAACCATTCCTTTAGGTGCAAGACCATTGAAGGTATTATTCAAAAATAGAGTAACCATTATTCTCCTTAAATGAATAACTGTATTGCGATAGACATAATCCAATCATGTCTATGCTCAACGCAAACACCAATCTCGGTGGTAGAGGGAGCGTGCGATGCTTGATCATATCAACCTTGGAAACACTTCCAACATATATCGTCAGCTCACCTTTAGCTAGTCTCCGTTTATTCCGTAGCTTTTATTTCGAGTTACTAACACTTAGCAACCGAACCAGTATCCAATACCCTGGTGCTACTAGGAGTACTAGTAAAGTACACATTAACATAATGTATATCCAATATACTTCTATCGACCTTGCCAGCCTTCTCATCTACCAAGTATCTAGGGTAATGCTGCTCCAGTGGTTGTTCCCCTTATTACAGAAGCACTTAGTCTCGGGTTTGGGTTCAACCTTGGGTTTCTTCACTAGAGCAGCAGCTGAATTGCCGTTTCATGAAGTATCCCTTTGTTCCCTTGCCCTTCTTGAAACTAGTGGTTTCACCAACCATCAATAATTGATGCTCCTTCTTGATTTCTACTTTCGCGGTGTCAAACATCATGAATATTTCAAGGATCATCATATCTATCCCTGATATGTTATAGTTAATCACGAAGCTCTAGCAGCTTTGGGGAAACATCACTATCTCATCTGGAGGATCAACTCCCACTCGATTCAAGTGATTGTTGTGCTCAGACAATCTGAGCACAAGCTCAACGATTGAGCTTTTCTCCCTTAGTTTGCAGGCTAAGAAAATCGTCGGAGGTCTTATACCTCTTGACGTGGGCACGAGCCTGAAATCCCAATTTCAGCCCTCGAAACATCTCATATGTTCCGCGACGTTTCGAAAACGTCTTTGGTGCCTCTACTTAAACCATTTAATTGAACTATCACGTAGTTATCAAAACGTGTATGTCCGATGTTCGCAACATCGACAAACGACGTTGGGGTTCAGCACACCGAGCGGTGCATTAAGGACATAAGCTTTCTACTGATCGCATAATCGCTACTATCAACTTTCAACTATATTTTCTCTAGGAACATATCTAAACAGTGGAACTAAAGCGCGAGCTTACGACATAATTTGCAAAAGGTCTTTTGACTATGTTCAGGATAATTAAGTTCATCTTATGAACTCCCACTTAGATAGACATCCCTCTGGTCATCTAAGTGATCACATGATCCGAGTCAACTAGGCCGTGTCCGATCATCACGTGAGACGGACTAGTCATCATCGGTGAACATCTTCATGTTGATCGTATCTACCATACGACTCATGCTCGACCTTTCGGTCTCCGTGTTCCGAGGCCATGTCTGCACATGCTAGGCTCGTCAAGTTAACCCTAAGTGTTTTCGCTGTGTAAAACTGTCTTACACCCGTTGTATGTGAACGTAAGAATCCATCACACCCGATCATCACGTGGTGCTTAGAAGCGACGAACTGTAGCAACGGTGCACAGTTAGGGGAGAACACTTCTTGAAATTTTGTAAGGGATCATCTTATTTGCTACCGTCGTCCTAAGCAAACAAGATGCATAAACATGATAAACATCACATGCAATCAAATAGTGACATGATATGGCCAATATCATTTTGCTCCTTTTGATCTTCATCTTCGGGGCTCCATGATCATCATCGTCACCGGCACGACACCATGATCTCCATCATCATGATCTCCATCATCGTGTCTTCATGAAGTTGTCACGCCAACGACTACTTCTACTTCTATGACTAACGCGTTTAGCAATAAAGTAAAGTAGTTTACATGGCGTTCTTCAATGACACGCAGGTCATACAATAAATAAAGACAACTCCTATGGCTCCTGCCGGTTGTCATACTCATCGACATGCAAGTCGTGAATCCTATTACAAGAACATGATCAATCTCATACATCACATATCATTCATCACATTCTTCTTGGCCATATCACATCACATAGCATACCATGCAAAAACAAGTTAGACGTCCTCTAATTGTTGTTGCATGTTTTACGTGGCTGCTATGGGTTTCTAGCAAGAACGTTTCTTACCTACGCAAGACCACAACGTGATATGCCAATTGCTATTTACCCTTCATAAGGACCCTTTTCATCGAATCCGTTCCGACTAAAGTGGGAGAGACTGGCACCCGCTAGCCACCTTATGCACCAAGTGCATGTCAATCGGTGGAACCTGTCTCACGTAAGAGTACGTGTAAGGTCGGTCCGGGCCGCTTCATCCCACAATACCGTCGAAACAAGATTGGACTAGTAACGGTAAGCATATTGAACCACATCAACGCCCACAACTACATTGTGTTCTACTCGTGCAAAGAATCTACGCAATAGACCTAGCTCATGATGCCACTGTTGGGGAACGTAGCAGAAATTCAAAATTTTCCTACGTGTCACCAAGATCTATCTATGGAGAGACCAGCAACGATTAGAAAGAGAGTGCATCTACATACCCTTGTAGATCGCTAAGCGGAAGCGTTCAAGTGAACGGGGTTGATGGAGTCGTACTCGTCGTGATTCAAATCACCGATGATCCTAGTGCCGAACGGACGGCACCTCCGCGTTCAACACACGTACAGCCCGGTGACGTCTCCCACGCCTTGATCCAGCAAGGAGAGAGGGAGAGGTTGAGGAAGATTCCATCCAACAGCATCACAACGGCGTGGTGGTGGTGGAGGAGCGTGGCAATCCAGCAGGGCTTCGCCAAGCACCATGGGAGAGGAGGAGTAGGGAGAGAGGTAGGGCTGTGCCAGAACTTCGTGTATAGCTCCCATGCGCCTCCCCACTATATATAGGGGTGGAGGGGATGGTTTCTTGCCCTCCAAGTCCATTGGGGTGTTGGCCAAGGTGGGAGGAAAGAAATCTCATTATTTCCTTCCCCACCGATTGTTATCCCCCCTTTTTAGGGATCTTGATCTTATCCCTTCGGGATATGATCTTATTCCTTCTAAGGGGGGATCTTGGTGCGCCTTGACCAGGGGTGTGGGGCCTTGCCCCCACTACCCACGTCCATGTGGGTCCCCCCATGCAGGTGGGCCCCACTCCGGAACCTTCTAGAACCTTCCCGGTACAATACCGAAAAATCCCGAACATTTTCCGGTGGCCAAAATAGGACTTCCCATATATAAATCTTTACCTCCGGACCATTCTGGAACTCCTCGTGACGTTCGGGATCTCATCCGGGACACCGAACAACATTCGGTAACCACATACAAACTTCCTTTATAACCCTAGCGTCATCGAACCTTAAGTGTGTAGACCCTACGGGTTCGGGAGACATGTAGACATGACCGAGACATTCTCCGGTCAATAACCAACAGCGGGATCTGGATACCCATGATGGCTCCCACATGTTCCACGATGATCTCATCGGATGAACCACGATGTCAAGGACTTAATCAATCCCGTATTCAATTCCCTTTGTCTATCGGTATGTTACTTGCCCGAGATTCGATCGTCGGTATCCAATACCTTGTTCAATCTCGTTACCGGCAAGTCACTTTACTCGTTCTGTAACACATCATCCCGTGATCAACTCCTTGGTCACATTGCGCATATGATGATGTCCTACCGAGTGGGCCCAGAGATACCTCTCCGTTTACACGGAGTGACAAATCCCAGTCTCGATCCGCATAAAACAATAGATACTTTCGGAGATACCTGTAGTGCACCTTTATAGTCACCCAGTTACGTTGTGACGTTTGATACACCCAAAGCACTCCTACGGTATCCAGGAGTTACACGCTCTCATGGTCGAAGGAAGAGATACTTGACATTGGCAAAGCTCTAGCAAATGAACTACACGATCTTTTGTGCTAGTCTTAGGATTGGGTCTTGTCCATCACATCATTCTCCTAATGATGCGATCCCGTTATCAACGACATCCAATGTCCATAGCCAGGAAACCATGACTATCTGTTGATCACAACGAGCTAGTCAACTAGAGGCTCACTAGGGACATATTGTGGTCTATGTATTCACACGTGTATTACGATTTCCGGATAATACAGTTATAGCATGAATAAAAGACAATTATCATGAACAGGGAAATATAATAATAATACTTTTATTATTGCCTCTAGGGCATATTTCCAACAAAACATTGTAAGCATGATAGGTAGGTTTGTGTGGATATCATGATACGAACCGGAATATCAGCAAGTTTAAACTATTTCATGGCAATAATCCATGTACTCTCTTTATAATTTATTTTGCACTATCATAAATCAAGTCATTACAAACACTACTTGCCTTGGTCCATCAAGTATTCTCTTAGCCCATTGAATAACCTTAGCAAGAAATTTTTTACACAGAGCGAAGTGCTAATATTTATACATCAAATACATCAAAGCTTAACCAGCCTGTAGATTTTCCCTACATTAAAACCAATTAACTCTTCTATGAGGTACTTACTTCACCACATGCAAATTTCTTCTGATTACCTCCATCCCCTTATAGCAGCACCCCTCATAAGGCACTCCTACTTCCTATGAAGTTGAATCTTCATCAAATGTTAATGTCTCATTTTCTTCCTTGACGTCTTATACTATTTATTTTCATGGATATATGGTGCTTTGCTTCCACTGGGGTGATATTCTGCTATGTCATTTATAAAAACATGTCTACTTTGTAGTATCCAATGTATCATGCACTTGTGTCTTCTCGCCATATAGTCTCAACTGCAGATAAGGCTTCAAAAACAACGATCACGTGTAAGATCTAGGCTATTTACTTAAGTGACATTGATGGTAGCTATCTGCAGGTTTTCTTCAATCAACAGCTCCGACTGGCCTACCCGCTGATAATTCTACCTTAGTTGTAGGCAAGTAGGTCGGTATATTCATCTATTATCAGGAACTCCTCTTCACATATGAATTTTAGTGGAACAACAATTCTACTGAGACCCTGGCATTAAAAGTAGCGCGACAAAGACCGGCAAACAAATTTTGTTAGATAATAGAAATTTAGAATCATCGAGGGACATAATACCACTCTGCTATCAAATGGAGCATAATTGCAACACACAATATTTGAGCTAGCATGTCTTCTTTTCCCAATCAAATATATGCATTTCTTTTCTCAAAGCTAGTCTCTGCTGTAAAAATAACTTTATACTTTTTGTTTGCAGTTTGAATATGGTTAGCTCTTTTGCCGCTTTACAGATTATGATGGTTCTATTCTATCTATGTAGCTATGGGATACTGTTGGACTGAAAAGGTCAAGAGTCTTGGTGTTGCATAACAGCAGAGTATGATTAATTGTTAGTCTCACCTACAAATCTAGCTTGTGTAGGATATAGTAATTCTGATACCCAGAGACCAAAAAGTGGTGCCTGAATAATACTATGAAAAGGATGGCCTAAATAAAATTTTGCTCATAAGATTGCATGCGTAGAAGATTGCTGACAGGAAATAAATTGCACTAAAAGGATGAACAAATCCGACTTAATGGGAAGAGTACAACAGCCATGAAGAGTGGAGTATATTATACCTAATATGTGCTGCCATAGATAACGCCTTCAAGATGAATTATCAAACTGATACTGAAGGTTGTATTATTGACATGAAGTACCAATACATGGGAGCAATGAACATGGCGATAGAGGTCGACGAATGCACAAAGGCGACCGCCGTTCAAATGAATTACACACCTGTTACAGAGACCCCACATCGCCATCTAGAGGAGAATCATTTGGAGGAAACATAGAGTGGAGGGCCGGAGGGGAGGGAGAGGGCCGGCCGTCGCCCATCGCCAACCGCCCTTGTTGCCACACACGGAGGCCTGCCTTCTCACCGGATCGGGTCGGAGCGGCGTCCCGAGAGAAAAGATGCACATGGTGTTCGCCCCCTCAGTCTATCTCTCCCGGCGTGGCCCATCTCGACGAGATGTGGCCGTGATGGATCTGGCCGCCGCCCCGCTGACTTCCTTGACTCGATCTGGGGCCTCCTCTCTTTAAGAAGAGAAGGTGAGTGGAGGGCGGCGCCGGTGGGGAAGAGGGCGGCTTTGGGTGGGGGAGAGGGAACAGGGCGGCTGTGCACGAGCGTTTGAGGGGGCCTCATTCTCCTGATGAGATTTCTTTGTTACGATTTACACATTAATTTTCTTAAAATTGGTTATTTGTTTCCTAATTAATGTGATTGAGTGATTTTTCTTAAAATCAATTATTTGTTTTCTAATTAATGTGTTTGAGCGATTTAAGGTAATGTTAATTAACTTAGATTTGATCTTTAGAGATTGATCGTGATTGATTCTACATTACTAAATAATTTGCGTCAGCATGGAAAATTCTGATATGTTCATATTTCTTTCATTGAGTGAGAGGGTGACGCGAAAATAAATCGGTGAAGTGGGGGAGGGGATGAAAAAATCTACAAAAAAACCTACGAAAAAAACTAGCGAAAGTGGGAGGTGGGAAGAAAAAAAACCCAGAATAGAGACTACCAACTGCTCAATTAGGAGTAGAGATTCGAGGGGGCCTCGTTCGCCTGATGAGATTTCTCTGTTATGATTTGCACATTAATTTTCTTAAAATCGGTTATTTGTTTCCAAATTAATGTGATTGAGCGATTTAAGGCAATGTTAATTAATTTAGATTTGATCTTTAGAGATTGATCGTGATTGATTCTACATTACTAAATAATTTGTGCCAGCATGGAAAATTCTGATATGTTCAGATTTCTTTCATTGTGTGAGAGGGTGACGTGAAAATAAACCAGTGAAGTGGGGGAGGGGACGAAAAAATCTACGAAAAAAATCCAGCGAAAGTGGGAGGTGGGATGAAAAAACCCCGGAACGGAGACTAACAACTGCTCCATTAGGAATAGAGATGAGCGATTTTCTTAAATCAATTATTGATGTGAAGTACCAATACATGGTAGCAATGAACATGGCGATAGTGGTCGATGAATGCACAAAGGCGACCGCCGTTCAAATGAATAGCACACCTATTACAGAGACCCCGCATCACCATCTAGAGAAGAATCATTTGGAGGAAACATAGAGTGGAGGGCCGGAGGGAAGGGAGAGGGCCGGCCGTCCCCCATCGCCAGCCACCCTTGTTGCCGCACACGGAGGCCTACCTTCTCACCGGATCGGGTCGGAGCAGCGTCCCGAGAGAGAAGATGCACACGGTGTCCGCCCCCTTGATCTACCTCTCCCGACACGGCCCATCTCGACGAGATGTGGCCATGATGGATCTGGCCGCGGCCCCGCTGATTTCCTCGACTCGATCTGGGGCCTCCTCGCTTTAAGAAAAGAAGGTGAGTGGAGGGTGGCGCCGGTGGGGAAGAGGGCGGCTTTGGGTGGGGGAGAGGGAACATGGCGACTGTGCACGAGCGTTCGAGGGGGCCTCGTTCGCCTGATGAGATTTCTTTGTTATGATTTACACATTGATTTTCTTAAAATCGGTTATTTGTTTCCTAATTAATGTGATTGAGCAATTTTTCTTGAAATCAGTTATTTGTTTTCTAATTAATGTGATTGAGTGATTTAAGGCAATGTTAATTAATTTAGATTTGATATTTAGAGATTGATCGTGATTGATTCTACATTATTAAATAATTTGCGCCAGCATGGAAAATTCTGATATGTTCAGTTTTCTTTCATTGTGTGAGAGGGTGACGCGAAAATAATCCGGTGAAGTAGGGGGGGGGGGACGAAAAAATCTATGAAAAAAACCTACGAAAAAAACCCAGCGAAAGTGGGAGATGGGACGAAAAAAACCCCGAAACTGAGACTGCCAACTGATCCATTAGGAATAGAGATGAGCGATTTTTCTTAAAATCAATTATTTGTTTTCTAATTAATGTGATTGAGCGATTTAAGATAGTTTTAATTAATTTAGATTTCATCTTTAGAGATTGATTGTGATTGATTTTACATTACGAAATAATTTGCGCCAGCATGGAAAATTATGACATGTTCAGATTTCTTTTATTATGTGAGAGGGGGACGCGAAAATATACCTATGAAGTGGGGAGGGGACGAAAAAAATCTATGAAAAAACCTATGAAAAAAACCAACGACAGTGGGAGGTGGGACGAAAAACCCAAAACGGAGACTACCAACTGCTCTATTAGAAGTAAATATAATGAGATGAATCCTCACATAAAGACCCTGAGAGAAATGAGTCATTTTTTAATAATAAAAATGAGACCTTTGCCACACTTACCAGCTCTAGTAGGCCATCTATCTGATTGTGTTTGAAAGAAAGAACAGGCGGGCTTTCCCGAGGTCCGTTTTCATCTTCGCTCCAGAAAAGGAAAGGAACAAGAAGGCAAACCGGCCAGTGAAGCAAAGCTCAGATACAAGACGCGTCATCCCACTACCACTTTCCCGATCTGAACTCGCCATCGCCTATTTGTACCGCGAGGAACCAAATCATTCAAACCCTAGAAATCGAATTCTCCATCCCAGACCCCTGGGAGCCGCCATGCCTCGCCAGAGCCAAAAGGCCTGCAACCAGGAGAACATCGTCATCGACCTTGACGGCGACGACAGCAGCGACCAAGGTGAGCGCGCGATCGACGACCAACCTGGTCCTTTTCCCTTTCCATCCGCTTGATCTGCTCATCACGGTGGTGTTGGGCCTTGGGCGTCCACCGTGATCTTCTCTGTTGGTCTCTGAGACTCTGACGGTGTTGCATAGAGTGGTGTATTTTTGTTCGATGGTTGGTAGGATAGGTGCAATATGGCGCTGGTCACTCCCGTCTTCTGTTCAGATTAGATTAGATTAGCTTTGCTCCTTGTTTAATTTCTTGCAAACGGAGAAGGTTGGAAATAGCTCCTCAAATTATATTTCTGGGCGGATTCTATTGGTTATTTTAAACGACTGCATGCTCCACGTTTGGATTATACTATTGCTTCTTGGAAACGGACAGGAATTCCTAGGATCATTAGCCGGTTAGATAGAATTCATGGTATTAATTTGGGTGATGTCTTTTATACGACATGGATATTTACTTATTTAGAGGGTCTGGTCAGATATTAAAAACAACGATTAATATCTCGCTCTGAATCAAGGTTAAAGTTATATAAACCTACATATGCATAAGATTATTGAAAGGTCAGTATATCCAATGAGCCATTTTAGTGGTTTATTCAGTTCAGATTAGACTTTCATATCTAGAACAATGGTGATTAGATGTTCATGACTCGGTTTCGTGGTGAGATCTGGTGCTTGCATAGATTCACTATCTAGGGCACAGAGCCTTGGCGTTTTTTTTTTGCGTACTGCCTTGGTATTGTTGTTTAACGAATTTTTCACCTATAAGTAGTATGTATCTTTGTATACATAAATTTGCCAAGTTCTACTAGCATCACCACATCTAGGGGTTAGGGCAATGGAAAGGCTGCTTAGCTAGTATTCAAGCACTAATCAGTGGTGTGATCGATCAATTACCACCGTTTATAACATCTAATCACGGTTCATAATTTTGTCCTTCTGTTTCGGTAGCTTTACAAGATTTGATAGTTATGATTTTATGTATGTGACATAGTATGACTACCAACTCACTCGTCACTTGTGTTTAGTGGTTGTTTTCGTAATTTCAAGCTAAACTATTTTTGATGTAGTTTAACTTAAAGTTGGAGGTTTACTAATCATTGGAAATGCTTAGCTCTTATCTAATTTCAATGGCCTAACTCTTCATGTCAATTACAATACACCATTTGTTTAATATGGCTGCATATGTTTTTAGCACAATCTAGGAGTTTACCCGATTATTAATTAATTATAGGATATGATATTTTTTTAGCTTTTGTATCGTTTCGCTGGATACGTTTCCTAGTGCACAGGAGGATCACATTCTAGGCTGTTTAACAATCATACACAGGCATTTCTTCCACAAGGGAAATTATTTTGTCATCTAGGAAGCAAATCACTTCCTCTTGATTCATTATATCACTATTTTAGTGATCTAAACGCTCTTATATTTCTTTACGGGGGGAGAACTTTATTATATCATTGTAAACAGTAGTAACTTAGCTAGTTCACTTGTCATGAACCAGGGTTGTACCATTTTCTTTTAACAGAAAAATATCGATCTTGTAAGTGCTTGATTTACAATTTTTTATATACTTTCCCATATTCATATTGTAAACATGATGACTTGTTGTTAATTGTGCAACTGTTATGTGTTGTATCTTACTTTAGTCTTACGTTCACCCGTATATGTGGCTTTTCAAGATGATTTTACTACATAGTACAAAATAGTTACACAAGAGTGTTTTTTTTAATTCACGCGGTCTAACATGGCGTGAGCGTGTAAGCGTGCATGTGCGTGCGCATGCATGAGGGTTATCTCCATGTCATTTCTATTTTTCCTTGTGTAGAATGCCAAAATAAGTGCTCCCAGACAAGCAAAGGCAGAGAAGTTAAGACGCGACGGAGCTTGAAAAATGAACTACCCTCCTTTCAAGATCAACCCGCTCTGAAAAAAAGGTCCCGCATTAGCAGGAGGGACAAAACAAATAAAGAGATGCTAGACACTCATATGTTTGAGTTGTGCATGGAGTATGTTCTGTCTTTGTCTTAGGTTGTTAGTTTTCATTTTCTTTTGATTGGAATGTTAATCTTATAATGTACTACTACAACTCTCTATGTAGGGATGTTTGGTCATGCATGGATATTAAAAAGAAGAACGATTATGCGTACCTTAATCCGTTGTGGTTTAACATGTACACCGACTGGGATGATAAATCAAGAATCCTTAAATGGATAAAAGCTAAGAAGATATTCACAAGACGATATGTATTTGTACCTATTGTTATTTGGTATGTTACTCACATTATGATCATGCAGAATCACTTATTTGATCCGCATGATACCAAATATTCACTTTGTTGACTATATATAGGGGACACTGGAGCCTTCTTGTGTTGTGCAATTTTGGCAAGACCAAGTACTTGGGTACTAAGAAGGGGCCACGCATGCTGCTACTGGATTCACTTAAAAAGGTGAAAGCGGAGAGGTTACAACCAATCATCAACAGGTTTGTTCACTTTATTTTCTCTCTCACTAAGCCATCAAAATAATTCATGTTAGCATGTTTACATATTTTGTTGTAGCATGGTTTTGCATGTAGGCAACTCAAGATACTACAATGAGATATGTTTTTTATCTCTATATATTATTAGCCCAACAAGGTGTTTAGTATTTCAAAAAACATTGTGCATTAATTTTAGTTGGAGGTTGCATGGAGTGGGCGTCAAAAGCTCCCTGATATAAGCCTTAGTTTACGTTCACATAAATGTTTTATTTACTCATTTGCATTGTCTATAACACATAATTGCCATCCTTATTCTGAATGCCCTATATTTATTAGCCCTTTATTGATGGTGTATACCAGATTCATTGTTGATATTTTAAAATTCGAAGAGCGGGAAGAGTTAGAGCAGTTCATAAATGAAGTCGAACTTGAGTTTCCTAAGGTATGGTGTTTAACTTCTGACAGTCGAACTATTTTTCATCTTTTGGAAAAAATATATCTATTATTATGTTCTATATTGTTGCTTCTTAATTATTTGGATTTCTGTTATGATATACTTAAACAAACTTGTAGGTGCCACAACAAAGTGGAGTGGATTGTGGTATGTATGTTCTTTACTTCGTGTACTGTTTTCTCACGATAAAAAAACTGGGAGAAGATTTGAGCCATCTGGTATATGTCATCCGCTTCAAACTTTACACAACATTCCTATTTGTGCCTCACAAAGTCTTTTACTAATTTGTTTGTTTAACTGATGACTTTGTTCTAAGGATGCCTTGTTCGATCCGGAGGAACTGAAGAGCCTAGAGGACATACGCATAGATATTCTTTCATACAAAGAGTATGCTTATCCCTACCGTCTTTATTTAATGGTTGTTAAATTGTGATCTTATTTCCCTTGTACTTATCTGCAGGAAAATGGATGCAAAAGCTGCAGAGTAGATTGCATGTCAAGATTGCTCCGATTAAACTGTACCACCTACTTGTTGTTGGGTAATGGCAGATTGCTGTTGTTGATAATTAACATCATGCTATCTTCTCTTATGCTTCCTGCTCTTGTGTTAACTATCAGTGGTTTTTCTCTCTTACTCATCAGGCAACATCATCTTCACCAATAAACCAGAGTTCATCTTCACCGGTGGCAAGTTTTGAGGAAATTTGAAGACTTCCAGTAATAAGTTAGTAATACATTCTATGCAAACAGTCAAGACAAACATGGCTGATAGTCCAAATAGATAGCTTCAGTGACAGTCAGCACCCAGTTCATCATAAAGAATTTACAATTGTTTCAATTCGTTCAAAAAATTAAGATACCAGTGTAAGTGCATTTGATGGATTTATTTTGAAACTACATTTGATTTTTTTTGAAAAGGAGGATTACCCCGGCCTCTGCGGCCATATTATTAAAAGTGGCAGCAAAAAACAAAGTCTGAAATCCAGTACAGCTCGTAAACGGAGCAAAGAGAAAAATGAAAACATTCTGCATTTGATGTTTTTTGTTTGCACTTCTGCATTACCAACTTATAATTGCTGCATGGAATGTGATCAATTATAACCACCATTTCCTTTCTGGATGGATTATTTATGCATTGCTGTTCTTTCACGCTCATGATAGACAAAAAAAAGAAGAAACGAAAAAACTAATAAACTGGAAAAAACATGAAACCCAAGAGAAAAAACAAAAACAACCGTCCGATGCAGGAAGCACCCACCGGCGGCACATGGCGGCGCTGGAGTGCTCCCTCGCGTGGTAGACTACCCGCTGGAATCCTCATCTAGGGGGTATCCATTAGTTAGTTGCTCCCTTTGCGTCTAACGAGCGAACCTTGATCATTCCATCAGGTGTTTGCTCCATGGTGAGGTCTGCGGGACGGTAGTTGGCCCAACAATACTGGGGAGCATGCGGAAAAAAATTAACTGGGCTAGGCCCAGTTAGCTGTTTTCTACCCAAAAGATTGCCAACAGTAAAATTAAATATATGTTTTTTTACATATTAAAGTAAGAAAACTACTCCCTCCGATCCATATTAATTATCGTTAATTTAGTACAAAGGGAGTACATAAATTTGCTGTTTGCTCCATTGAGGCAGCGAGTGATTGATGAATCAAATTCCCCTTTCTCCTTCTCCAAGCTCTACCCTCTCACCTGCTATCCTCACCTACTCTGATCCGATCCCGATCCCCTCCTCTCTCCTTCCTCTGGGTCATGACAATTTGATACTCAGAACCTAGATTTTTTCCCACCACCCCACGCCGCCGCGGTTCTCATATTCTCTCGGTCGCCGGTAACATCTACCGGGTCAGGTGCAAGCCGCTCCGGCAAGTTTGCACAAAATCCTGCTCGGGGTTCGGTCGATTTGGAGCGAGACCTCGGCGCTGTCCAAACACTTGGCGCAGACCCGCCGTGTTCTCGACGCGATGTAGGAGACCACCGACAAGCTGCAGAACTTGCTGGAGTTGGTCATCCACCGCCTCGATGCAAGCCAGAAGACGGCCGATGAGCGACACCAGGCGCGGCTCTCCTACAACGAACAGGTCTTCATCGAGCTCAAGCACCTCTCCAAGCAGATCGATCTCACCCAGGCAGATGTGGATGAGGCGCGCAAGGCCGCGCCCATGGTCGACCCCCCCCGCCGCGCACCACACCACCATGTCACCCTCGGGAATTTCAACGACGGCGGGCTCCTCTACACCACCACCGCCCCCGTCATCTCGTCCCGTGCCTCCCCTGCTCTACATGGATGGAGCAGCCCAGCTGCCCTTTGCACGACTGGTCAACCACGGGTCACCTCTGTCGCTCTAGCCCTCACCGACGGCTTCAGATCGAGAGCGCGGGACAAATCTCTACACCAAACCACCGAAGCATGATTTTCCGCGCTTCGATGGCAACGCCCCGCGCATCTGGCTCGAGCAGTGCGTCTCTTACTTCGAGCTGTACCGCGTGCCACCGCACAGCTGGGTCACCACGGCCTCGCTGTACATGGATGGCCTGACAGCGATGTGGCTACAGGCTCATCGTCAGAAACCTTCAGGGTTGTCTTGGGCAGCTTTTCGTGCAACAATGGCAGAGGAATTCGGGCTCGAGGAGTTCGAAGCACAAATGCATGAGTTGGTTCAGTTGCGGCAGACTGGGAGTGTGCAAGAGTATCGTCAGCAGTTCGAGACATTGATGTACCATCTTCTGTCTCTTGATCCGCATTTGAGCGCTCAGTTTTTCATCTTTCAGTTCCTGCTCGGGCTCAAGGACGAGCTTCGACTAGGCGTCCGCCTGCAGGCCCCCACTAGTATCACTCGAGCGGCCGTTTTTGCAAAAATTCTGGAAGAGGAATTGGAGAGAGAACGCGCACAGCGCCAACAGATCGTACCAGTGGGTCGTCCACCTCCAGAAGCAGCAACAACAGCCACCAGTCCAGCCCGGGCAGTAGCACAACCACGCCCAACAAACTACAACTTTGCTCGGGAACGACAGTTACGAGAATTCCGACGAGCTAATGGACTGTGTTTCTGCTGTGGGGATAAATACTCCCGTGAGCATCTGTGCAAAAGCACGGGACATATTCTGATGATCGAAGTGGGCGAGTTTGGAGAAATTCTGTCCGCATGAAACCGTGCTCGCGCTGCAACTGCTGGATGCACCAGTGCAATAGGAACCAAAATACTGCTCTCTGAGTCAGCATGCCATGTCCGGCGAGGAAGGGCCGTCCAGGATTCGCCTGTGCACCCAAGTGGGTGATCAGATCATGCTGCTATTGGTCGATTCGGGGAGTTCTCACAGCTTCATCAGTGAGAATTTCACCGCCCGAATTGCTACTAAGACTGAAGAACTTCCCCCTGTGTCAGTTCGCGTGGCGAATGGACAACGGCTTCTCTGCAACAAGCTCTTGCGCAAATTGGCCTGGCAAGTTCATGGTCACAACTTCAACACCGACCTCTGGGTGTTACCACTGAGTGCCTATGATGGCGTTCTGGGATCGACTGGCTCTCTGCCCACAGTTTGATGTTGTGCCACTGGCAACTGAAGAAGAATCAGTTCGACACCGGGGGCAAGACAGTGAAACTACAGGGAGTGAAAACCACCAATCTGTCTTCCATCTCAGAGTTGGATGCTTATGAGCTACATCGAATGGAAGTGGCCAACGATATCTAGACAGCTGCCCTTGTCACAGTGGAGAAAACTGACGAGCCACCGCCTGCACTAGTCCCAGCCAACATTCAGAAAGTTCTGCGCGAGTATCAGGATGTGTTTGCTGAACCAACAACCCTGCCCCTGCATCGTCAGTAAGATCACAGCATCAACCTGGAGCCAGTCACTACACCTATCAACACAAAGACGTAGAGCTACTCGCCGGTGCAGAAGGACGAGATCAAACGGCAAGTTCAAGAGATGCTCAACTTGGGTCTCATTGCATGCAGGATGAGCCCCTACACCGCACCCGTGTTGCTCGTGAAAAAGAAGGACGACAACTGGTGTTTTTGTTTTGATTTTTGATGCCTGAATACAGTAACAGTGAAGAACAAGTTTCCACTTCCTGTGGTCGACGAGCTGCTCAACGAACTGGCCGGGGCCAAATACTTCTCCAAGGTCGATTTGCGCGTGGGATATCATCAAATTCGTATGCGGGAAGAGGATGAGGAGAAAACAGCTTTCAAGACGCATCACGGCCACTACCACTTCCGCGTCATGCCATGCGGGTTGTGCAACGCGCCGGCTACGTTTCAATTTTGATGAACACTGTCTTCGGCCATTACATCTGTAAGTTCATCATAATTTTTTTGGATGACATTTTAGTATTCAGCATCGACCTACAGGAGCACGAAGAACACCTACGCCTCACTCTGGACCTCCTCCGCGAGCACCAGCTGTTCGCCAAGGCCAGTAAATGTTCATTCGCGCAAACAAGCATGGAGTACCTCAGGCATGTGATCTCGCAAGACGGCATTGCCACCGACACAAGCAAGACTAGTGCCATGCAGGCCTGGCCCGTGCCCTTGATACCTCTTGAGCACTGCGTTGGTTTTCCCTTAAAAAGGAAAGGGTGATGCAGCAAAGTAGCATAAGTATTTCCCTCAGTTTTTGAGAACCAAGGTATCAATTCAGTAGGAGGCCATGCACGAGTCCCTCACACCTACACAAACAAATAAAATCCTCGCAACCAACACAATAAAGGGGTTGTCAATCCCTTCACGGTCACTTACGAAAGTGAGATCTGATAGATATGATAAGATAATATTTTTGGTATTTTTATGATAAAGATGCAAAGTAAATAAAGCAAAATAAAAACGGTAAAAGAAATAGCTTGTCGATGGAAGATTAATATGATAGAAAATAGACTCGGGGGCCATAGGTTTCACTAGTGGCTTCTCTCAAGAGCATAAGTATTACGGTGGGTAAACAAATTATTGTTGAGCAATTGAAAAAATTGAGCATAGTTATGAGAATATCTAGGTATGATCATGTATATAGGCATCACGTCTGAGACAAGTAGACCGACTCCTGCCTGCATCTACTACTTTTACTCCACACATCGACCACTATCCAGCATGCATCTAGAGTATTAAGTTCAAAAGAACAGAGTAACGCTTTAAGCAAGATGACATGATGTAGAGGGATAAACTCATGCAATATGATATAAACCCTATCTTGTTATCCTCGATGGCAACAATACAATACATGCCTTGCTGCCCCTACTGTCACTTGGAAAGGACACCGCAAGATTGAACCCAAAGCTAAGCACTTCTCCCATTGCAAGAAAGATCAATCTAGTAGGCCAAACCAAACTGATAATTCGAAGAGAATTGCAAAGATAACCAATCATACATCAAATATTTCAGAGAAGATTCAAATATTGTTCATAGATAAACTTGATCACAAACCCACAATTCATCGGTCTCAATAAACACACCGCAAAAAAAGATTACATCGAATAGATCTCCACAAGAGAGGGGGAGAACATTGTATTGAGATCCAAAAAGAGTGAAGAAGCCATCTAGCTAATAACTATGGACCCGAAGGTCTGAGGTAAACTACTCACACATCATCGGAGAGGCTATGGTGTTGATGTAGAAGCCCTTCGTGATCGACTCCCCCTCCGCGGAGCTCCGGAAAAGGCCCCAAGATGGGATCTCACGGGTACAAAAGGTTACGGCGGTGGAATTAGGGTTTTGGCTCCTCTGAAATAGGCAAAAAAACAACAATTTTGGGCTGGGCCTCCGGTTAATAGGTTAGTCCCAAAAATAATATAAAAGTGTATAATAAAGCCCAACAATGTCCAAAACAGAATATAATATAGCATGGAACAATAAAAAATTATAGATACGTTGGAGACGTATCAGCCCTTGACACCAACCGAGCTGCGGGGCTTCCTGGGGTTGACAGGCTATTACCGCAAGTTTGTTCCTCACTATGGCATCATCGCCAAACCCATGACGCAACTTCGCTGGAAGAAAGGGTTTGTCTGGAGCGACAATGCACAACAAGCATTCGAATTCGACATGCTCAAGAAGGCGATGGTGAGCACACCAGTCTTGGCCCTTCCCAACTTCACGCGTCCGTTCGCCATCGAGACCGATGCGTGCGACACTGGCGTGGGCGCGGTGCTCACACAAGACGGCCACCCTGTCACCTACCTCAGCAAAGCTCTCAGAGTGCGAAATCAGAAGCTCTCCACATATGAAAAGGAATTCCTCGCAGTGATGATGGCCATCGACAAGTGGAGACCATATTTGCAACGCACCCCGTTCAAAATTGTCACCGACCACAAGAGCCTGTGTGCGATGGGCGATCAACAGCTGTTCACCGACCTGCAACGCAAGGCCATGTCGAAGATGGTGGGCCTCCATTTCTCCTTCCGCTACAAGAAAGGCATCGACAACGGCACCGCCGATGCTCTGTCTCGAGTCGGCCACCTCCTGCCACTCGACGCACTTCCCATGTGCCAACCACAGTGGCTGCAAGAGGTGGCGAACTCCTACGAAACTGACCCCGAGTCGCAAGAATTGCTCGCCAAGCTGGCAGTCGTGGGTGAGGACGATCAAGGCCGCACACTGCAGAATGGGATGATTCGCCAACGCGGCCGCCTGTGCATCGGCACCAACTCCGCACTACAGACCAAGCTCATCACCGCACTCCACCACCGCGCTGTGGGGGGCCACTCCGGCGCCACAACCACCTACCATCGGGTGCGCAAGCTCTTCGCTTGGCCCAGTCTCAAGCGCGCCATGGAGGATTTCGTTCGCAAGTGCGGCATCTACCAGCACGCCAAATATGAGAACAAGCACCCGGCCAGCAAGCTGCAACCCCCTGCCGATTCCTGACGCGCCATGGCAGGACGTGACCATGGACTTCGTCGAGGGTCTACCCAAATCCGAAGGCTGCGACTCCATCATGGTCGTCGTCGATCGGCTGACCAAGTTTGCACAGTTTGTGCCACTCCATCACCCCTTCATGGCGGCGCAGGTGGCCCGTCCGTTCTGGGAGCACATCATCAAGTTGCACGGCGTCCCTTGCTCCATCCTCTCCGATCAAGACAAAATCTTCACCAGCGTGATGTGGCGGGAACTGCTCGTCGTGGCTCGCACCAAGCTCCTCTACTCCACCGCCTACCACCCCCAGATGGATGGCAAGACGGAACGAGTCAACCAGTGCCTCGAGATGTACCTTCGATGTGCCGTTCACGACACCCCGCGGCAATGGCGCAAGTGGCTGGCGGCAGCGGAGTTCTGGTACAACTCCACGCATCAAGCGTCCCTCAAGTGCTCACTCTTCAGGGCGCTCTACGACGTCGACCCCAATCTGGGTGGCTTGCCGCACTACAACGCTGACACGAAACCGAGCGCGCCAGTAGGGGAACTGGACTGGGCCGCGCACACGGAGCGACTCCGTGCTCAGCTTGCCCGCGCCCAAGCACGCTTCAAGAAGCTGGCCGATCGTCACCGTGCTGAGAGCGTGTTCGACGTCAGAGAACAAGTGCTCCACAAGCTGCAGCCGTACGCACAGTCGTCGGTTATCAATCGCCCCTACCGGAAGCTCTGCTACAAGTTCTATGGTCCGTTCTCGGTGACCGAACGGATCAAATTCCCCTTTCCCCTTCTCCAAGCTCTCCCCTCTCACCTGCTATCCTCACCTACACCGATCCGATCCCGATCCCCTCCTCTCTCCTTTCTGGGTCTTGACAGCGTTGTGGCACTGTAACCCTATCATCTTCCCCAGATCCATCTCATCGGCTCTCACCCTCTTGATCTTCTCCACCAAATCCCTTTCTATTAATCTCCACACCGCACTATGCCTTCTCCGACTCTTGGTCTCCTCCATCAACGCATCTTATCAAGATCCAGTCCCATTCTCGCTATCCTTCGATGCATACGATGCCACCGTTGCTAAGCATGTTCAGTCGTATGCCGTCTAATTGCGAGCTCCCTCAAATGTTATGGACAGAAAAGCACATAAACTGTTCGCCCCTTGCTCTTGAACATCTCCAAGTTGAAAGGCCAAAGACCATCATGGTGAGTGACATAATCCATCTGATTTGTACATATGATCTTGGTTCCAAACATATATTTTTAAATTACCCCTCTCACTTTTGTGGCATGACAAGTTATAGGGGATCACACAGTTTGCAAGCTATTTGTTAGCTCAAACTACTAGTGGTGTACTGATTTATACCTACAATGGAGGATTGACCGAAGCACTCCAGTGAGTGCAGTCTATAAAACGCGCACACACATTCACTCGAACGGAGTACTACTTGAGGCTGCTTGCCTTGTATTGAAATTGGAATGACCTGATTACAAACCGATGGGCATCAGCCCTTTATATAGTTGTACATACCGACTTAGGTAGGTCATGGCTGATGTATTAGATGTTCCCAGCACACTGCTTACATACTACTCCCTTGCAAGCTGAATTAGTTTGCAAAAACGTCTTACATTATGGGGCGGAGGGAGTAGATTTCTTAGCTACTAAGCTACAATTGCTCTTGCCAGTAAAACGAATTTTACTGTTGCCGACATGCAGCCATGCATGTGTCGTAGACAGGGGTGAAGTCCACACTATTCTCCTTGCAATTGCTTCTATGTGGCATTTCTTCTTGGCTAGCACACAGAGTTTTTTATATCCTCGATTGTTTGCTCAAATGCATCATGATTGATTAGTTTAACTGTGGGCTTGTTCTTGGAGGTGTGCGTAAATCATTACCAATGGTGTTGTCACGGAAATAGAATTCAGCCGGTGTGAAACCCACATATAACCTCAAGACAAAGTTCATGTTGTACTTTTTTTATCTCATGTTTT
>NC_041384.1:652160072-652182951 GCF_002162155.2 Triticum dicoccoides | reverse complement strand
CCATTCACATGCTCTAGCAAATATCAACATGTTTATTCAGTTATTGAGCCCACAAGCAAGCCTGTTAATTTTTTTGTCGGTTCTAATGAGATTCTGTTTTTCACGGCTACCATTTGCATTTTCTGATGTTTAATGATGTGATGTTCTTAGCAATAGATCTCAGGGGTAATGAAGTACCCGTTGTGATTTTTAATTCTGTTTTGCATTAGCTATTAGCTAAGCGCGGCAATGAAGATCAAGAAATGAGTTGCACCCTTTCTCATCTAAGAATAAACTTTTTATAACATAATCTATATATTTTCATTTCAGTTTTTACCTTAGTGCATCTACCCTGATTGACAACACATGTCTTCTGCAGGATTCATCCTAATTCTTCAAATAATGATCAGCCGTCTCCTTTTGCCATTTCAATTAGAGAAGCTCGGGAGGAATACAAAGATGTAATTGCAACGATCAAGAACACAAAAGAACCACTGTTCTTTTAATTTAAAATGCGAGTCCACAACAAAATACACCGCTAACAAATTGTCCGGTGACCATCCATTCTTTGGGTACATTGTTGGCCACCAAGACACCAGCAAGCAACATCAAATAGATAATGTTAAGAATATCATTCATACTAGAAATTGCTATAATTTTACCCTGCAATATATATTGACACCACAAATAAATTCGAATCACTTATATATGAAATCTATCACAATGTTAATTATTATCACCTCTATATGAATCCTACCATATTATTGATTTAAATTGGCATCTTCTTAGTTATGTGGACGTTACTCAAAATTCACAATAAATTCCCACTGCAACGCGCGGGGTACCACTTAGTTTTGATAGAAGTGAAGTCATAGTATTATGGTACTTCAAGGAAGAAAAACTGAAGTTTGCAAATCATCTTGATTGCAAGCTTGGTTCCTTTCCTACCTCTTATTTGGGTATTCTAGTTAGTGACTCTTGGCTTCTGATGAAGGATCTTCATCCGGTGGTGACCAAGATTCATCATCGAACGAACCTTGGAAGGGGAGGGTACTCTCCAAGGCGTCACGGACCGTCCTTATAAATTCGTCCTTGGCGAGTCTTCCCATGTTTATCATGGGATTTACCTTCTTCATGAATGATTGCACGAGGAGATTGCCAAGCACCAGTCCAGATTATTTTGGTCCGGAGAGGGAGGCAAGCAGAAGTATCATATGGTCAAATGCTCCGAGCTTTGCAAGCCTAAGTATCAGAGGGTCTTTGCATTATTAGCTCCAAATGTATGAACATCGCTCTCCTCGGTTCTAGCGCGTTTCCAATAATGATGGCAGTCTTTGGCTAGATATCATCAAGGTCAAATACTTAAGGGGCGAGCCACTTGCTTTCTGTCAACGCTACTACCTCTCAGTTTTGGCAAGCCGTAGTTCAATTGATGCTGGTGCTCCGATTAGGCTCGTCCATCTCGGTGGGTACAGGGACAATGACCCTGTTTTGGTTTGATCGAAGGGTTGACAACCAACCGTTGGGCACCTATTTCCCTATCCTATTCTTCATATGTGCCCTACCCAGCATCTAGGCAGAGACCGCCCTCCAGGACCTATGGCAACTCACATTCAGACGCTCGTTCAGGCCTGTTGAGCTTTATGCATGGGAAGAGTTGCTGGACTGCGTTGCCCTTCACTCCCCCTCCGCCCATCCGGACAACATACCTTGGCACCTAAAGGCTTCAGGGCATTTCTATACCAAGTCACTATACCGACACATTGCTCACTTAGAGGGGGCAGAGGAGTTGTATCAAATTCGGAACGTCCAAATTCCTTTAAAATATGGATCTTCCTTTGGTAGCTCATTTGCGGTAGGGTATCTTTAGGTGTGGAAGTACACAAGCACAATGGCCCAGGCAATGACATGTGCCCACTATGCTTGGTGCAAGAGGACTTGAAAATTTCTCGGATTTCTTTAGAGATCTTCAGGTTTGCTCTCCCTTCGATTGGCAATGATTGTGGCTGGTTTTTGGTGGGAAGTCTTGGACAGTTTGGATGATCCACAATAAGCAATTTATTGAGAAACTAATTTTGCCTCGCTCATCCAATTCTATTTACAGACTATGTGATTTCCTGCAACAATGGAAGGTCCTAAGCAAGCAACCGGAGGACGAAGCCCTCGACGATATATCTACTAGACTTCGCTCCCTTGCGCAACGCCTGATGCCACCGCCTCTGCCTTACCGGACTAGGGTCCCTGCCTTTTTATGTTTGCGTGCGTGTGTGGGCTTGTTGTTTAGCTGGTGCCTCATGGGAAAATTTTGGGTGCTCCCCATGCTCCAACTTCAAAACATCGATTTTAAATGTTTCAAAAATTTCAGAAAAAATGTGAATGCTCACAAGGAATATGACTATAATCCCTAAAAATTTCAGGTCCAAACTCGAAATGTACATTGAGAAACAAAAAAGACAAATTCAGATGTGAATAGTGTCAAATGTTGCTTTTGTCTTTTTATGACACTATTCATTCTATATTTCACATTTTCGTTTCTTAATTTTCAGTATAAGTTTAGATCTGTAATTTTTAGGCCGTGTAGTTAAATTTCTTCTAAACATTCATAATTGTTTTCAGAATTTCTTGAAACATTCAAAATTGATTTTTTTTAAATATTGGAGTATGGAGAGGATCCCAAGGATGGGAGCACCTGATATTTTCCCGTGCCTCCAAAGAGACTAAGTTCTTGTGTTGGTACTTGGATCTTATACTTTGAGAACCTTGTTGCTTGGCGGTTGCTTTATCTATAAAGCACAGTGAAAGCCTATTTTTTTAAATGTCTGACAAACTATAGCAGCAAAGAATGCACCATGGCAGTGTGGCTTAACCATAGTCCCATGTATTGAGGAATTTGTGCTTCTCGAGTGTAACTCTATCAACATCGAATAAACTCATTTTAACCCGAAAAAAAAGGAGAACTAGTAGGCTAATCCCGGCGTCCGTTGTGTCATTTCAAATAAGTGCACTTTCAGGGATCTCGGTCCTGATATATGCTCAACCATGAAAATAAATCCAGACAGTCTTGCGAAGAAAAGAAAAAAAGACAGTCAGGTAGATTTCTCAAAGAAATCTCAGGAACTAGTAAAACGCCCGTGCATTGCTACGGGCTCTTTGTATATAACAATAGTTCAACATCAGTTATGTATAATATATACTTTACCCTTGTATTAATTATGCTTATGCATCATTGTCGACCTTCTTTGATGTAAAGACACTCTTTCTCACTTTGTCTCTCATCTCCAACACTCTTGTTTCTCTCCCTCTCTCCATCAATTTCCCTATTGTGCCCTCATCTTCTCCGTCCTCTCAAATTCCCTCAATCAGTTATTTAAGTGTTCGAGTATACACAAAATAATATTTTCCAGTGTAATATTTTCAGGACTAAGAGCATCTCCAATAGACGGTCCATATGTAAAAATAACCAACTTTTGAATCTTCCGAGGCAAAAAATATCTCTCCAACAGATGGTCGATATGCAAATTTTTTTTTACATTTCCACCTCCACAAGATTTAAAATATAACACCTCGCGGTGCAAATTTACATCTCCGGAGGCAGGAGATGTAAAAACCGTGGCCGCGCACCAACGCCAAACCGTCCTTCAGTTCATTTCCCCACTTCTTCCTCCCGCCCGCCCGCCGCCGCCCCGCTGCAGCTCCCCGACGCCGCCCGCCGCGGATCCAGCCCCGTCCCTACCCCCGCTGCCGATTCCACCCCGCCTGGACCGCCGCCCGCCGTCGTACGGGTGGATCGGGCCATCGCCGCACCGCGCCGCCCCGGCTCCGTCCGCCTTCGCTCCGGCCGCCTCCGCCCCGCCCCGGACCCGTCCGCCTTAGACCCGCCCCGGCCCCGCCGGCCTCCGCCCGCTCCGGCCTCTGCCCGCTCCCGCCCGCACCACTCGCTACCACTGCGCGCCCTTTCTGGCACTGCACGCCGCCGCCCCGCTCGGTCCGCCTCCGCCCCACAGCGCACGCCGCCGCCCGCTCCCAGCTCGGTCACCGCCCCGACCTCTCTCCATCTGTCGCTGCCCTGACTTGCGTCGGCCGCCGCCGCCGCCCAATGGCACCGAAGAAGACGCTGAAGGGCAAGTCGGCTTTCTTCGGCGTGAGGGTGAAGCCCTCGGGAACTTCGGAGTGGAGTTCTCCGACGCCGGGGGGCGTTGGTGACTCAGCACGTATCCCACCACCGACGAGGTTGTGCGTGCCTACGATGTGGCGGTGTGGCGTGTCGGACGGCCGAAGACGGACCTCAACTTCCCGACAATCGAGACCTGGGTGGTGGCGGAGTGGCTCGTGCTGCAGGGCATCCAAATGGAGGAGATGCCGACGACGACGAAGAAGAGACCGGCGATTGTCGTCACTCCCGGTGGCGATGGCTCAGTTTGCAGGGGAGCATCCTGTTGGGGAACATAGTGATTTCAAATTTCTCCTACGCACACACAAGATCATGGTGATGCATAGCAACGCGAGGGAAGAGTATCGTCTACGTACTCTCGTAGACCGTAAGCGGAAGCTTTATGACAACGCGGTTGATGTAGTCGTACGGCTTCACGATCGACCAATCTAGCACCGAAGGTACGACACCTCCGCGATCTGCACACATTTAGCTCGTTGACGTTCCGCGAACTCACGATCCGGTAGAGCTTCGAGGGAGAGTTTCATCAGCACGACGGTGTGATGACGGTGATGATGATGCTACCGGAACAGGGCTTCACCTAAGCACCGCTACGATATAACCAAGGTGGATTATGGTGGAGGGGGGCACCGCACACGGCTAAAAGATCAATGATCAACTTGTGTGTCCATGGGGTGCCCCCCTCCCCCGTATATAAAGGAGTGGAGGAGGGGGAGGGGGCCGGCCTCTCTAGGCGCGCCCAAGGGAGTCCTGCTCCCACCGGGAGTAGGATTCCCCCTTCCCTTGTTTGGTTTTAGGAGAGAAGGAAGGAGGAGGAATAAGGAAGGAAAGGGGGGCCCGGCCCCCCTCCCAATTCAGATTGGGCTTGGGGAGGGGGGGCCCTCTCCTTTGCTTCTTCTTCCTCTCTTCTACTAAGGCCCAATAAGGCCCAGATACCTCCTGGTACTCCGGTATACTCCCGATTTCACCCGGAACCATTCCGATGTCCAGACATAGGCTTCCAATATATCAATCTTTACGTCTCGACCATTTCAAGACTCCTTGTAATGTCCGTGATCAAATCCGGGACTCCGAACTACCTTCGGTACATCAAAACACATAAACTCGTAATACTGATCGTCACCGAACGTCAAGCGTGCGGACCCTATGGGTTCGAGAACTATGTAGACATGACCGAGACATGTCTCCGGTCAATAACCAATAGCGGAACCTGGATGCTCATATTGGTTCCTACATATTCTACGAAGATCTTTACCAGTCAAACCGCATAACGATATACGTTGTTCCCTTTGTCATCGGTATGTTACTTGCCCGAGATTCGATCGTCGCTATCTCAATAACTAGTTCAATCTCGCTACCGGCAAGTCTCTTTACTCGTTTCGTAATGATACATCCCGTAACTAACTCATTAGCTACATTGCTTGCAAGGCTTATTTTGATGTACATTACCGAGAGGGCCCAGAGATACCTCTCCTACAATCGAAGTGACAAATCCTAATCTTGATCCATGCGAACTCAACAAACACCATCGGAGACACCAATAGAGCACCTTTATAATCACCCAGTTACGTTGTGACGTTTGGTAGCACACAAAGTGTTCCTCCGGTATTCGGGATTTGCATGATCTCATAGTCATAGGAACATGTCTAGTTATGGAGAAAGCAATAGCAACAAAGTAAACGATCATCGTGCTTAGCTACAGATGGGTCAAGTCAATCACATCATTCTCTAATGATGTGATCCCGTTAATCAAATGACAACTCATGTTTATGGCTAGGAAACTTAACCATCTTTGATTGAACGAGCTAGTCAAGTAGAGGCATACTAGTGACACTCTGTTTGTCTATGTATTCACACATGTACTAAGTTTCTGGTTAATACAATTCTAGCATGAATAATAAATATTTATCATGATACAAGGAAATATAAATAACAACTTTATTATTGCCTCTAGGGCATATTTCCTTCACATCCCGAGTATGCCCAGACCGAGCAGGAGCTCTACTAGAAGCGTGATGCCGAGAAGAAGAAGAAGGAGGAGGAGGAGGAGGAGGAGGAGGTGAAGAAAGAGGACGAGGCCGGCCCCTCGACGATAATCCCCATCCTCCATCATCGTCGGAGGAGGACGAGGAGTTCTGGGGGCTCTTGGATGACTCCAATGAGTCGTACGGGATGCCCTCGTGAGTAGTTCTGCTAGTTTAAATTTATGTCATCTATGTTTGAATTTGATGTTTGAACTATGTTGATATGAAGTAGTAGTTGGTCGTTTTCAGAATTTTACATCTTTGTTTTGGACCATCTGTTGGAGTTGCTCTTTTACATCTCCGTTTTGGACCATCTGTTGGAGTTAAGCCTTTTTTGTAGATGTAAAAAACTCTTCTTGGTGATGTAAATTTTTACATAACCGGTTTGGATCACCAAAATATACATCATCTATTGGAGATGCTCTAAGCATTATATTTGCCACCACAACAAAATGAATTTCATGGAAATTGTTTTGGGTGATTCGCTCTATCCTTAAAAGTTTTCAGGGGTCATGAGAAATATTTTGTGGAGCACTACAACACACTCCACACATATGATGGCGTAATTTTTCATTTTCTGATAAGAAATGTATTTTTTATCTATTTGTGTGAAACATTGTAAGCATGATAGGTAGGTTTGTGTGGATATCATGATACGAACCGGAATGTCAGCAAGTTTAAACTATTTCATGGCAATAATCCATGTACTCTCTTTATAATTTATTTTGCACTATCATAAATCAAGTCATTACAAACACTACTTGCCTTGGTCCATCAAGTATTCTCTTAGACCATTGAATAACCTTAGCAAGAAATTTTTTACACAGAGCGAAGTGCTAATATTTATATATCAAATACATCAAAGCTTAACCAGCCTGTAGATTTTCCCTACATTAAAACCAATTAACTCTTCTATGAGGTACTTATTTCACCACATGCAAATTTCTTCTGATTACCTCCATCCCCTTATAGCAGCACCCCTCATAAGCACTCCTACTTCCTATGAAGTTGAATCTTCATCAAATGTTAATGTCTCATTTTCTTCCTTGACGTCTTATACTATTTATTTTCATGGATATATGGTGCTTTGCTTCCACTGTGGTGATATTCTGCTATGTCATTTATAAAAACATGTCTACTTTGTAGTATCCAATGTATCATGCACTTGTGTCTTCTCGCCATATAGTCTCAACTGCAGATAAGGCTTCAAAAACAACGGTCACGTGTAAGATCTAGGCTATTTACTGAAGTGACATTGATGGTAGCTATCTGCAGGTTTTCTTCAATCAACAGCTCCGACTGGCATACCCGCTGATAATTCTACCTTAGTTGTAGGCAAGTAGGCCGGTATGTTCATCTATTATCAGGAACTCCTCTTCACATATGAATTTTAGTGGAACAACAATTCTACTGAGACCCTGGCATTAAAAGTAGCGCGACAAAGACCGGCAAACAAATTTTGTTAGATAATAGAAATTTAGAACCATCGAGGGACATAATACCACTCTGCTATCAAATGGAGCATAATTGCAACACACAATATTTGAGCTAGCATGTCTTCTTTTCCCAATCAAATATATGCATTTCTTTTCTCAAAGCTAGTCTTTGCTGTAAAAATAACTTTATACTTTTTGTTTGCAGTTTGAATATGGTTAGCTCTTTTGCCGCTTTACAGATTATGATGGTTCTATTCTATCTATGTAGCTATGGGATACTGTTGGACTGAAAAGGTCAAGAGTCTTGGTGTTGCATAACAGCAGAGTATGATTAATTATTAGTCTCACCTACAAATCTAGCTTGTGTAGGATACAGTAATTCTGATACCCAGAGACCAAAAAGTGGTGCCTGAATAATACTATGAAAAGGATGGCCTAAATAAAATTTTGCTCATAAGATTGCATGCGTAGAAGATTGCTGACAGGAAATAAATTGCACTAAAAGGATGAACAAATCCGACTTTATGGGAAGAGTACAACAGCCATGAAGAGTGGAGTATATTATACCTAATATGTGCTGCCATAGATAACGCCTTCAAGATGAACTATCAAACTGATACTGAAGGTTGTATTATTGACATGAAGTACCAATACATGGGAGCAATGAACATGGCGATAGTGGTCGACGAATGCACAAAGGCGACCGCCGTTCAAATGAATAACACACCTATTACAGAGACCCCACATCGCCATCTAGAGGAGAATCATTTGGAGGAAACATAGAGTGGAGGGCCGGAGGGGAGGGAGAGGGCCGGCCGTCGCCCGTCGCCAACTGCCTTGTTGCCACACACGGAGGCCTGCCTTCTCACCGGATCGGGTCGGAGCGGCGTCCCGAGAGAAAAGATGCACACGGTGTTCGCCCCCTCGGTGTATCACTTAGAGGGGGCAGAGGAGTTGTCTCAAATTCGGAACGTCCAAATTCCTTTAAAATATGGATCTTCCTTTTGTAGCTCATTTGCGGTAGGGTATCTTTAGGGGTGGAAGTACACAAGCACAATGGCCCAGGCGATGGCATGTGCCCACTATGCTTGGTGCAAGAGGACTTGAAAATTTCTCGGATTTCTTTAGAGATCTTCAGGTTTGCTCTCCCTTCGATTGGCAATGATTGTGGTTGGTTTTTGGTGGGATGTTTTTGACAGTTTGGACGATCCACAATAAGCAATTTATTGAGAAACTAATTTTTCCTCGCTCATCCAATTCTATTTACAGACTATGTGATTTCCTGCAACAATGGAAGTTCCTAAGCAAGCAACCGGAGGACGAAGCCCTCGACGATATATCTACTAGACTTCGCTCCCTTGCGCAACGCCTGATGCCACCGCCTCTGCCTTATCCGGACTAGGGTCCCTGCCTTTTTATGTTTGCGTGCGTGTGTGGGCTTGTTGTTTAGCTGGTGCCTCATGGGAAAATTTTGGGTGCTCCCCATGCTCCAACTTCAAAACATCGATTTTAAATGTTTCAAAAATTTCAGAAAAATGTGAATGCTCACAAGGAATATGACTACAATCCCTAAAAATTTCAGGTCCAAACTCGAAATGTACATTGGGAAACAAAAAAGACAAATTCAAAAGTGAATAGTGTCAAATGTTCCTTTTGTCTTTTTATGACACTATTCATTCTACATTTCACATTTTCGTTTCTTAATTTTCAGTATAAGTTTAGATCTGTAATTTTTAGGGCGTGTAGTTACATTTCTTCTGAACATTCATAATTTTTTTCAGAATTTCTTGAAACATTCAAAATTGATTTTTTTAAAATATTGGAGTATGGGGAGTATCCCAAGGATAGGAGCACCTGATATTTTCCCGTGCCTCGAAAGAGACTAAGTTCTTGTGTTGGTACTTGGATCTTATACTTTGAGAACCTTGTTGCTTGGCGGTTGCTTTATCTATAAAGCACAGTGAAAGCCTATTTTTTTAAATGTCTGACAAACTATAGCCGCATAGAATGCACCATGGCAGTGTGGCTTAACCATAGTCCCATGTATTGAGGAATTTGTGCTTCTCAATTGTAACTCTATCAACATCCAATAAACTCATTTTAAACCGAACAAAAGGAGAACCAGTAGGCTAATCCCGGCGTCCGTTGTGTCATTTCTAATAAGTGCACTTTCAGGGATCTCGGTCCTGATATATGCTCAAGCATGAAAATAAATCCAGACAGTCTTGCGAAAAAAAGAAAAAAAGACAGACATGTAGATTTCTCAAAGAAATCTATCAGGAACTAGTAAAACGGCCGTGCGTTGCTACGGGCTTTTTGTATATAACAATAGTTCAACATCAGTTATGTATAATATATACTTTACCCTTGTATTAATTATGCTTATGTATCATTGCCGACCTTCTTTGATGTAAAGACACTCTTTCTCACTTTGTCTCTCATCTCCAACACCCTTCTTTCTCTCCCTCTCTCCATCCATTTCCCTATTGTGCCCTCATCTTCTCCGTCCTCTCAAATTCCCTCAATCAGTTATTTAAGTGTTCGACTATACACAAAATAATATTTTCCAATGTAATATTTTCAGGACTAAGAGCATCTCCAATAGACGGTCCATATGTAAAAATAACTAACTTTTGAATCTTCCGAGGCAAAAAATATCTCTCCAACAAATGGTCCATATGCAAAAAAAAAAATACATTTCCACCTCCACAAGATTTAAAATACAACACCTCGCGGTGCAAATTTACATCTCCGGAGGCAGGAGATGTAAAAATCGTGGCCGCGCACCAACGCCCAACCGTCCTTCAGTTCATTTCCCCACTTCTTCCTCCCGCCCGCCCGACGCCCCCACGCCGCAGCTCCCGGACGCTGCCCGCCGTAGATCCAGCCCCGTCCCTACCCCCGCTGCCGATTTCACCCCACCTGGACCGCCGCCCGCCGTCGTACGGGTGGATCGGGCCGTCGCCGCACCGCGCCGCCCCGGCTCCGTCCGCCTTCGCTCAGGCCGCCTCCGCCCCGCCCCGGACGCGTCCGCCTTAGACCCGCCCCGGCCCCGCCGGCCTCCGCCCGCTCCGGCCTCGTCCCGCCCCCGCCCACACCGCTCGCTACTTCGGAGTGGAGTTCTCCGACGCCGGGGGGCGTTGGTGACTCGGCACGTATCCCACCGCCGATGAGGTTGCGCGTGCCTATGATGTGGCGGTGTGGCGTGTCGGACGGCCGATGACGGACCTCAACTTCCCGACAATCGAGACCTGGGCGGTGGCGGAGTGGCTCGTGTTGCAGGGCATCCGAATGGAGGAGATGCCGACGACGAAGAAGAAGAGACCGACGATTGTTGTCACTCCCGGTGAGAGCGACGAGGTGGCGATGGCTCAGTTTGCAGGGGAGCATTCTGTTGGGGAACATAGTGATTTCAAATTTCTCCTACGCACACACAAGATCATGGTGATGCATAGCAACAAGAGGGAAGAGTATCGTATACGTACTCTCGTAGACCGTGAGCGGAAGCTTTATGACAATGCGGTTGATGTAGTCGTACGGCTTCACGATCGACCGATCTAGCACCGAAGGTACGACACCTCCGTGATCTACACACGTTCTGCTCGTTGACGTCCCGCGAACTCACGATCCGGTAGAGCTTCGAGGGAGAGTTTCATCAGCACGACGGTGTGATGACGGTGATGATGATGCTACCGGAACAGGGCTTCGCCTAAGCACCGCTACGATATAACCAAGGTGGATTATGGTGGAGGGGGGCACCGCACACGGCTAAAAGATCAATGATCAACTTGTGTGTCCATGGGGTGCCCCCCTCCCCCGTATATAAAGGAGTGGAGGAGGGGGAGGGGGGCGGCCTCTCTAGGCGCGCCCAAGGGAGTCCTGCTCCCACCGGGAGTAGGATTCCCCCTTCCCTTGTTTGGTTTTAGGAGAGAAGGAAGGAGGAGGAAGAAGGAAGGAAAGGGGGGCCCGGCCCCCCTCCCAATTCATATTGGGCTTGGGGAGGGGGGGCGCCCTCTCCTTTGCTTCTTCTTCCTCTCTTCCACTAAGGCCCAATAAGGCCCAGATACCTCCTCGTACTCCGGTATACTCCCGATTTCACCCGGAACCATTCCGATGTCCAAACATAGGCTTCCAATATATCGATCTTTACGTCTCGACCATTTCGAGATTCCTAGTATTGTCCGTGATCAAATCCGGGACTCTGAACTACCTTCGGTACATCAAAACACATAAACTCGTAATACTGATCGTCACCAAACATTAAGCGTGCGGACCCTATGGGTTCGAGAACTATGTAGACATGACCGAGACATGTCTCCGGTCAATAACCAATAGCGGAACCTGGATGCTCATATTGGTTCCTACATATTCTACGAAGATTTTTATCGGTCAAACCGCATAACGATATACGTTGTTCCCTTTGTCATCGGTATGTTACTTGCCCGAGATTCGATCGTCGCTATCTCAATAACTAGTTCAATCTCGTTACCGGCAAGTCTCTTTACTCGTTCCGTAATGATACATCCCGTAATTAACTCATTAGCTACATTTCTTGCAAGGCTTATTTTGATGTACATTACCGACAGGGCCCAGAGATACCTCTCCGACAATTAAAGTGACAAATCCTAATCTTGATCCATGCCAACTCAACAAACACCATCGGAGACACCTGTAGAGCACCTTTATAATCACCCAGTTATGTTGTGACGTTTGGTAGCACACAAAGTGTTCCTCCGGTATTCGGGATTTGCATGATCTCATAGTCATAGGAACATGTATAGTTATGGAGAAAGCAATAGCAACAAACTAAACGATCATCGTGCTAAGCTAATAGATGGGTCAAGTCAATCACATCATTCTCTAATGATGTGATCCCGTTAATCATATGACAACTCATGTTTATGGCTAGGAAACTTAATCATATTTGATTCAACGAGCTAGTCAAGTAGAGGCATACTAGTGACACTCTGTTTGTCTATGTATTCACACATGTACTAAGTTTCCGGTTAATACAATTCTAGCATGAATAATAAACATTTATCATGATACAAGGAAATATAAATAACAACTTTATTATTGCCTCTAGGGTATATTTCCTTCACATCCCGAGTATGCCCAGACCGAGCAGGATTTCTACTGGAAGCGTGATGCCGAGAAGAAGAAGAAGAAGAAGGAGGAGGAGGAGGTGAAGAAGGAGGACGAGGCCGGCCCCTCGACGGTAATCCCCATCCTCCATCATCGTCGGAGGCGGACGAGGAGTTCTGGTGGCTCTTGGATGACTCCAATCAGTCGTACGGGATGCCCTCGCGAGTAGTTCTGCTAGTTTAAATTTATGTCATCTATGTTTGAATTTGATGTTTGAACTACGTTGATATGAAGTAGTAGTTGGTCGTTTTCAGAATTTTACATCTTTGTTTTGGACCATCTGTTGGAGTTGCTCGTCTACATCTCCGTTTTGGACCATCTGTTGGAGTTAAGCCTTTTTTGGAGATGTAAAAAACACTTTTTGGTGATGTAAATTTTTACATCACCGGTTTGGATCACCAAAATATACATCATCTATTGGAGATGCTCTAAGCATTATATTTTCCACCACAACAAAATGAATTTCATGGAAATTGTTTCGGATGATTCGCTCTATCCTTAAAAGTTTTCAGGGGTCATGAGAAATATTTTGTGGAGCACTACAACACACTCCACACATATGATGGCGTAATTTTTCATTTTCTGATACGAAACGTATTTTTTATCTATTTGTGTGAAACATTGTAAGCATGATAGGTAGGTTTGTGTGGATATCATGATACGAACCGGAATATCAGCAAGTCTAAACTATTTCATGGCAATAATCCATGTACTCTCTTTATAATTTATTTTGCACTATCATAAACCAAGTCATTACAAACACTACTTGCCTTGGTCCATCAAGTATTCTCTTAGCCCATTGAATAACCTTATCAAGAATTTTTTTACACAGAGCGAAGTGCTAATATTTATACGTCAAATACATCAAAGCTTAACCAACCTGTAGATTTTCCCTATATTAAAACCAATTAACTCTTCTATGAGGTAGTTATTTCACCACATGCAAATTTCTTCTGATTACCTCCATCCCCTTATAGCAGCACCCCTCATAAGCACTCCTACTTCCTATGAAGTTGAATCTTCATCAAATGTTAATGTCCCATTTTCTTCCTTGACGTCTTATACTATTTATTTTCATGGATATAGGGTGCTTTGCTTCCACTGTGGTGATATTCTGCTATGTCATTTATAAAAACATGTCTACTTTGTAGTATCCAATGTATCATGCACTTGCGTCTTCTCGCCATATAGTCTCAACTGCAGATAAGGCTTCAAAAACAACGGTCACGTGTAAGATCTAGGCTATTTACTTAAGTGACATTGATGGTAGCTATCTGCAGGTTTTCTTCAATCAACAGCTCCGACTGGCGTACCCGCTGATAATTCTACCTTAGTTGTAGGCAAGTAGGCCGGTATGTTCATCTATTATCAGGAACTCCTCTTCACATATGAATTTTAGTGGAACAACAATTCTACTGAAACCCTGGCATTAAAAGTAGCACGACAAAGACCGGCAAACAAATTTTGTTAGATAATAGAAATTTAGAATCATCGAGGGACATAATACCACTCTGCTATCAAATGGAGCATAAGTGCAACACATAATACTTGAGCTAGCATGTCTTCTTTTCCCAATCAAATATATGCATTTCTTTTCTCAAAGCTAGTCTTTGCTGTAAAAATAACTTTATACTTTTTGTTTGCAGTTTGAATATGGTTAGCTCTTTTGCCGCTTTATAGATTATGATGGTTCTATTCTATCTATGTAGCTATGGGATACTATTGGACTGAAAAGGTCAAGAGTCTTGGTGTTGCATAACAGCAGAGTATGATTAATTGTCAGTCTCACCTACAAATCTAGCTTGTGTAGGATACAGTAATTCTGATAACCAGAGACCAAAAAGTGGTGCTTGAATAATACTACGAAAAGGATGGCCTAAATAAAATTTTGCTCATAAGATTGCATGCGTAGAAGATTGCTGACAGGAAATAAATTGCACTAAAAGGATGAACAAATCTGACTTTATGGGAAGAGAGTACAACAGCCATGAAGAGTGGAGTATATTATACCTAATATGTGCTGCCATAGGTAACGCCTTCAAGATGAATTATCAAACTGATACTGAAGGTTGTATTATTGACATGAAGTACCAATACATGGGAGCAATGAACATGGCGATAGTGGTCGACGAATGCACAAAGGCGACCGCCGTTCAAATGAATAACACACTTGTTACAGAGACCCCACATCGCCATCTAGAGGAGAATCATTTGGAGGAAACATAGAGTGGAGGGCCGGAGGGGAGGGAGAGGGCCGGCCGTCGCCCGTCGCCAACCGCCCTTGTCGCCACACACGGAGGCCTGCCTTCTCACCGGATCAGGTCGGAGCGGCGTCCCGAGAGAAAAGATGCACACGGTGTTCGCCCCCTCGGTCTATCTCTCCCGGCGTGGCCCATCTCGACGAGATGTGGCCGTGATGGATCTGGCCGCCGCCCCGCTGACTTCCTTGACTCGATCTGGGGCCTCCTCGCTTTAAGATGAGAAGGTGAGTGAAGGGCGGCGCCGTTGGGGAAGAGGGCGGCTTTGGGTGGGGGAGAGGGAACAGGGCGGCTGTGCACGAGCATTCGAGGGGGCCTCGTTCGCCTGATGAGATTTCTTTGTTACGATTTACACATTAATTTTCTTAAAATCAGTTATTTGTTTCCTAATTAATGTGATTGAGCGATTTTTCTTAAAATCAATTATTTGTTTTCTAATTAATGTGTTTGAGCGATTTAAGGTAATGTTAATTAACTTAGATTTGATCTTTAGAGATTGATCGTGATTGATTCTACATTACTAAATAATTTGCGCCAGCATGGAAAATTCTGATATGTTCATATTTCTTTCATTGTGTGAGAGGGTGACGCGAAAATAAATCGATGAAGTGGGGGAGGGGATGAAAAAATCTACAAAAAAACCTACGAAAAAAACTAGCGAAAGTGGGAGGTGGGACGAAAAAACCCCCGGAAAAGAGACTACCAACTGCTCCATTAGGAGTAGAAATTCAAGGGGGCCTCGTTCGCCTGATGAGATTTCTTTGTTATGATTTGCACATTAATTTTCTTAAAATCGGTTATTTGTTTCCAAATTAATGTGATTGAGCGATTTAAGGCAATGTTAATTAATTTCGATTTGATCTTTAGAGATTGATCGTGATTGATTCTACATTACTAAATAATTTGTGCCAGCATGGAAAATTCTGATATGTTCAGATTCCTTTCATTGTGTGAGAGGGTGACGCGAAAATAAACCAGTGAAGTGGGGGAGGGGACGAAAAAATCTACAAAAAAAACCCAGCGAAAGTGGGAGGCGGGACGAAAAAACCCCGGAACGGAGACTAACAACTGCTCCGTTAGGAGTAGAGATCAGTGATTTTCTTAAATCAATTATTGATGTGAAGTACCAATACATGGTAGCAATGAACATGGCGATAGTGGTCGATGAATGCACAAGGGCGACCGCCGTTCAAATGCATAGCACACATGTTACAGAGACCCCGCATCGCCATCTAGAGAAGAATCATTTGGAGGAAACATAGAGTGGAGGGCCGGAGGGAAGGGAGAGGGCCGGCCGTCCCCCGTCGCCAGCCACCCTTGTTGCCGCACACGGAGGCCTACCTTCTCACCGGATCGGGTCGGAGCGGCGTCCCGAGAGAGAAGATGCACACGGTGTCCGCCCCCTCGATCTACCTCTCCCGGCACGGCCCATCTCGACGAGATGTGGCCGTGATGGATCTGGCCGCCGCCCCGCTGACTTCCTTGACTCGATCTGGGGCCTCCTCGCTTTAAGAAAAGAAGGTGAGTGGAGGGTGGCGCCGGTGGGGAAGAGGGCGGCTTTGGGTGGGGGAGAGGGAACAAGGCGGCTGTGCACGGGCGTTCGAGGGGGCCTCGTTCGCCTGATGAGATTTCTTTGTTATGATTTACACATTGATTTTCTTAAAATCGGTTATTTGTTTCCTAATTAATGTGATTGAGTGATTTTTCTTGAAATCAATTATTTGTTTTCTAATTAATGTGATTGAGCGATTTAAGGCAATGTTAATTAATTTGGATTTGATATTTAGAGATTGATCGTGATTGATTCTACATTACTAAATAATTTGCGCCAGCATGGAAAATTCTGATATGTTCAGTTTTCTTTCATTGTGTGAGAGGGTGACGCGAAAATAATCCGGTGAAGTAGGGGGAGGGGGGGGGCGAAATAAATCTACGAAAAAAACCTAGAAAAAACCCCAGCGAAAGTGGGAGATGGGACGAAAAAAACACCGAAACGGAGACTGCCAACTGATCCATTAGGAATAGAGATGAGCGATTTTTCTTAAAATCAATTATTTGTTTTCTAATTAATGTGATCGAGCGATTTAAGATAATGTTAATTAATTTAGATTTCATCTTTAGAGATTGATCGTGATTGATTTTACATTACGAAATAATTTGTGCCAGCATGGAAAATTATGACATGTTCAGATTTCTTTTATTATGTGAGAGGGGGACGCGAAAATATACCTATGAAGTGGGGAGGGGACGAAAAAAATCTATGAAAAAAACCTACGAAAAAACCAGCGACAGTAGGAGGTGGGCGAAAAACCCGAAACGGAGACTACCAACTGCTCTATTAGGAGTAAATATAATGAGATGAATCCTCACAAAAAGACCCTGAGAGAAATGAGTCATTTTTTAATAATAAAAATGAGACCTTTGCCACACTTACCAGCTCTAGTCGGCCATCTATCTGCTTGTGTTTGAAAGAAAGAACAGGCGGGCTTTCCCGAGGTCCGTTTTCATCTTCGCTCGAGAAAAGGAAAGGAACAAGAAGGCAAACCGGCCAGTGAAGCAAAGCTCAGATAAAGACGCGTCATCCCACTACCACTTTCCCGATCTGAACTCGCCATCGCCTATTTGTTCCGCGAGGAACCAAATCATTCAAACCCTAGAAATCGAATTCTCCATCCCAGACCCCTGGGAGCCGCCATGCCTCGCCAGAGCCAAAAGGCCTGCAACCAGGAGAACATCGTCATCGACCTTGACGGCGACGACAGCAGCGACCAAGGTGAGCGTGCGATCGACGACCAACCTGGTCCTTTTCCCTTTCCATCCGCTTGATCTGCTCATCACGGTGGTGTTGGGCCTTGGGCGTCCCCCGTGATCTTCTCTGTTGGTCTCTGAGACTCTGACGGTGTTGCATAGAGTGGTGTATTTTTGTTCGATGGTTGGTAGGATAGGTGCAATATGGCGCTGGTCACTCCCGTCTTCTGTTCAGATTAGATTAGATTAGCTTTGCTCCTTGTTTAATTTCTTGCAAACGGAGAAGGTTGGAAATAGCTCCTCAAATTATATTTCTAGGCGGATTCTATTGGTTATTTTAAACGACTGCATGCTCCATGTTTGGATTACACTATTGCTTCTTGGAAACGGACAGGAATTCCTAGGATAATTAGCCGGTTAGATAGAATTCATGGTATTAATTTGGGTGATGTCTTTTATACGACATGGATATTTAGAGGGTCTGGTCAGATATTAAAAACAACGATTAATATCTCGCTCTGAATCAAGGTTAAAGTTATATAAACCTACATATGCATAAGATTATTGAAAGGTCAGTAGACCCAATGAGCCATTTTAGTGGTTTATTCAGTTCAGATTAGTCTTTCATATCTAGAACAATGGTGATTAGATGTTCATGACTCGGTTTCGTGGTGAGATCTGGTGTTTGCATAGATTAACCATCTAGGGCACAGAGCCTTGGCGTTTTTTTTTTTGCGTACTTTTTTTGCGTACTGCCTTGGTGTTGTTATTTAATGAATTTTTCACCTATAAGTAGTATGTATCTTTGTATACATAAATTTGCCAAGTTCTACTAGCATCACCACATCTAGGGGTTAGGGCAATGGAAAGGCTGCTTAGCTACTATTCAAGCACTAATCAGTGGTGTGATCGATCAATTACCACCGTTTATAACATCTAATCACTGTTCATAATTTTGTCCATCTGTTTCGGTAGCTTTACAAGATTTGATAGTTATGATTTTATGTATGTGACGTACTATGACTACCAACTCACTCGTCACTTGTGTTCAGTGGTTGTTTTCCTAATTTCAAGCTAAACTATTTTTGATGTAGTTTAACTTAAAGTTGGAGGTTTACTAATCATTGGAAATTCTTAGCTCTTATCTAATTTCAATGGCCTAACTCTTCATGTCAATTACAATACACCATTTGTTTAATATGGCTGCATATGTTTTTAGCACAATCTAGGAGTTTACCCGATTATTAATTAATTATAGGATATGATATTTTTTTAGCTTTTGTATCGTTTCGCTGGATACGTTTCCTAGTGCACAGGAGGATCACATTCTAGGCTGTTTAACAATCATACACAGGCATTTCTTCCACAAGGGAAATTATTTTGTCATCTAGGAAGCAAATCACTTCCTCTTGATTCATTATATCACTATTTTAGTGATCTAAACGCTCTTATATTTCTTTACGGAGGGAGAACTTTATTATATCATTGTAAACAGTAGTAACTTAGCTAGTTCACTGGTCATGAACCAGGGTTGTTCCATTTTCTTTTAACAGAAAAATATCAATCTTGTAAGTGCTTGATTTACAATTTTTTATATATTTTCCCATATTCATATTGTAAACATGATGACTTGTTGTTAATTGTGCAACTGTTATGTGTTGTATCTTACTTTAGTCTTACGTTCACCCCTATATGTGGCTTTTCAAGATGATTTTACTACATAGTACAAAATAGTTACACAAGAGTGTTTTTTTAATTCACACGGTCTAGCATGGCGTGAGCGTGTAAGCGTGCACGTGCGTGCACATGCATGAGTGTTATCTCCATGTCATTTCTATTTTTCCTTGTGTAGAATGCCAAAATAAGTGCTCCCAGACAAGCAAAGGCAGAGAAGTTAAGCAGCGACGGAGCTTGAAAAGTGAACTACCCTCCTTTCAAGATCAACCCGCTCTAAAAAAAAGGTCCCGCATTAGCAGGAGGGACAAAACAAATAAAGAGATGCTAGACACTCATATTTTTGAGTTGTGCATGGAGTATGTTCTGTCTTTGTCTTAGGTTGTTAGTTTTCATTTTCTTTTGATTGGAATGTTAATCTTATAATGTACTACTAAAACTCTCTATGTAGGGTTGTTTGGTCATGCATGGATATTAAAAACAAGAACGATTATGCGTACCTTAATCCGTTGTGGTTTAACATGTACACCGACTGGGATGATAAATCAAGAATCCTTAAATGGATAAAAGCTAAGACGATATTCACAAGACGATATGTATTTGTACCTATTGTTATTTGGTATGTTACTCACATTATGATCATGCAGAATCACTTATTTGATCTGCATGATACCAAATATTCACTTTGTTGACTATATATAGGGGACACTGGAGCCTTCTTGTGTTGTGCAATTTTGGCAAGACCAAGTACTTGGGTACTAAGAAGGGGCCACGCATGCTGCTACTGGATTCACTTAAAAAGGTGAAAGCGGAGAGGTTACAACCAATCATCAACAGGTTTGTTCACTTTATTTTCTCTCTCACTAAGCCATCAAAATAATTCATCTTAGCATGTTTACATATTTTGTTGTAGCATGGTTTTGCATGTAGGCAACTCAAGATACTACAATGAGATATGTTTTTTATCTATATATATTATTAGCCCAACAAGGTGTTTAGTATTTCAAAAAACATTGTGCATTAATTTTAGTTGGAGGTTGCATGGAGTGGGCGTCAAAAGCTGCCTGATATAAGCCTTAGTTTACGTTCACATAAATGTTTTATTTACTCATATGCATTGTCTATAACACATAATTGTCATCCTTATTCTGAATGCCCTATATTTATTAGCCCTTTATTGATGGTGTATACCAGATTCATTGTTGATATTTTAAAATTCGAAGAGCGGGAAGAGTTAGAGCAGTTCATAAATGATGTCGAACTTGAGTTTCCCAAGGTATGGTGTTTAACTTCTGACAGTCGAACTATTTTTCATCTTTTGGAAAAAAAATATCTATTATTATGTTCTATATTGTTGCTTCTTAATTATTTGGATTTCTGTTATGATATACTTAAACAAACTTGTAGGTGCCACAACAAAGTGGAGTAGATTGTGGTATGTATGTTCTTTACTTCGTGTACTGTTTTCTCACGATAAAAAAACTGGGAGAAGATTTGAGCCATCTGGTATATGTCATCCGCTTCAAACTTTAGACAACATTCCTATTTATGCCTCACAAAGTCTTTTACAAATTTGTTTGTTTAACTGAGGACTTTGTTCTAAGGATGCCTTGTTCGATCCGGAGGAACTAAAGAGCCTAGAGGACATACACATAGATATTCTTTCATACAAAGAGTATGCTTATCCCTACCGTCTTTATTTAATGGTTGTTAAATTGTGATCTTATTTCCCTTGTACTTATCTGCAGGAAAATGGATGCAAAAGCTGCAGAGTAGATTGCATGTCAAGATTGCTCCGATTAAACTGTACCACCTACTTGTTGTTGGGTAATGGCAGATTGGTGCTGTTGATAATTAACATCATGCTATCTTCTCTTATGCTTCCTGCTCTTGTGTTAACTATCAGTGGTTTTTCTCTCTTACTCATCAGGCAACATCATCTTGACCAACAAACCAGAGTTCATCTTCACCGGTGGCAAGTTTTGAGGAAATTTGAAGACTTCCAGTAATAAGTTAGCAATACATTCTATGCAAACAGTCAAGACAAACATGGTTGATAGTCCAACCAGATAGCTTCAGTGACAGTCAGCACCCAGTTCATCATAAAGAATTTACAATTGTTTCCATTCGTTCAAAAAATTAAGATACCAGTGTAAGTGCATTTGATGGATTTTTTTTGAAACTACATCTAATTTTTTTTTGTATTGTGGCCTCTGCGGCCATATTATTAAAAGTGGCAGCAAAAAACAAAGTCTGAAATCCAGTAATCCAGTACAGCTCGTAAACGGAGCAAAGAGAAAAATGAAAACATTCTGCATTTGATGTTTTTAGTTTGCACTTCTGCATTACCAACTTATAATTGCTGCATGGAATGTGATCGATTATAACCACCATTTCCTTTCTGGATGGATTATTTATGCATTGCTGTTCTTTCACGCTCATGATAGACAAAAAAAAAGAAGAAACGAAAAAACTAATAAACTGGAAAAAACATGAAACCCAAGAGAAAAAACGAAAACAACCGTCCGATGCAGGAAGCACCCACCGGCGGCACATGGCGGCGCTGGAGTGCTCCCTCGCGTGGTAGACTACCCGCTGGAATCCCCATCTAGGGGGTATCCCTTAGTTGGTTGCTCCCTTTGCGTCTAACGAGCGAACCTTGATCATTCCATCAGGTGTTTGCTCCATGGTGGGGTCTGCGGGACGGTAGTTGGCCCAACAATACTGGGGAGCATGCGGAAAAAAATTAACTAGGCTAGGCCCAGTTAGCTGTTTTCTACCCAAAAGATTGCCAACAGTAAAATTAAATATATGTTTTTTTACGTATTAAAGTAAGAAAACTACTCCCTCCGATCCATATTAATTGTTGTTAATTTAGTACAAAGGGAGTAGATAAATTTGGTGTTTGCTCCATTGAGGAAGCGAGTGATTGATGAATCAAATTCCCCTTTCTCCTTCTCCAAGCTCTCCCCTCTCACCTCCTATCCTCACCTACTCCGATCCAATCCCGATCCCCTCCTCTCTCCTTCCTCTGGGTCATGACAATTTGGTACTCAGAGCCTAGATTTTTTCCCACCACCCCACGCCGCCACGGTTCTCATATTCTCTCGGTCGCCGGTAACATCCACCGGGCCAGGTGCAAGCCGCTCCGGCGAGTTTGCACAAAATCCTGCTCGGGGTTCGGTCGATTTGGAGCGAGACCACGGCGCTGTCCAAACACTTGGCGCAGACCCGTCGTGTTCTCGACGCGATGTCGGAGACCACCGACAAGCTACAGAACTTGCTGGAGTTGGTCATCCACCGCCTCGATGCAAGCCAGAAGACGGCCAACGAGCGACACCAGGCGCAGCTCTCCTACAACGAACAGGTCTTCATCGAGCTCAAGCACCTCTCCAAGCAGATCGATCTCACCCAGGCCGATGTGGATGAGGCGCGCAAGGCCGC